>NW_023270433.1:35897617-36075877 GCF_011800145.1 Mirounga leonina | reverse complement strand
TTTCTTTCTTTCTTTCTTTCTTTCTTTCTTTCTTTCTTTCTTTCTTTCTTTCTTTCTCTTTTCCTTCCTTCCTTCCTTCCTTCCTTCCTTCCTTCCTTTCTAGATTTTATTTGAGAGAGAAACCATGAGAGAGAGAGCACACAAGCAGAGGGGAGGGGCAGAGGGAGAGGGAGAAACAGGCTCCCTGCTGAGCAGGGAGGCTGAAGCTGGGCTTGATCTCAGGACCCTGGGATCATGACCTGAACTGAAGGCAGCCGCTTAATGGACTGAGCCACCAGGCACCCGCACGTGTGAGGGAACCTTTCTTGTAAGCTATGCTGTCTTTCCTCAATGCTACTTTCTACTTACTACCAGTGAAGTGGTGCTTTTAGCCAAGGCCATCTTTTCGACATGGGCATTTGGTCCTATCCCCTACTTCTACATCACCTCATTACTCCAGCAGTTCTTTCCTTGCTCTCCCTTATCATCAATTTATCCCTCCTGACTGTATCATTTCAGTCAACATCCAACATGTTATGTCTCTCACTTTTTTTCCCTTACTGTTTTCCATAATGGCTGCACCAATTTAAATTCCCACCAATATTACACAAATGTTTACTTTCTCTACATCCTCACCAACATTCATCTCTTGTCTTCTTGAGTATAGCCATTGTAACAGGTGTGAGATGGTATCTCATTGTGGTTTTGATTTGCATTTCCCTGATGATTAATGTTGAACATCTCATCATGTACCTGTTTGATATTCAAATGTCTTGTTTGAAAAAATAGTCTAATTAGTTCCTCTGCCCGTTTTTATTTTATTTTATTCTATTTAAGTTTTTATTTAAATTTCAGTTAACATACAGTGTAATATTAGTTTCAGGTATACACTACAGTGATTCAACACTTCCATACAACACCCAGTGCTCATCACAAGTGTACTCCTTAATCCCCATCACCTATTTAATCCATCACCTCCCACCTCCCCTCTGGTAACCATCAGTTTATTCTTTATAGTTAAGAGTCTGTTTCTTAGGGGAACCCTCCTACACTGTTGATGGGAATGCAAACTGGTGCAGCCACTCTGGAAAACAGTATGGAGGTTCCTCAAAAAGTTGAAAATAGAGCTACCCTACAACCCAGCAATTGCACTACTGGGTATTTACCCCAAAGATACAAATGTAGTGATCCGAAGGGGCATGTGCACCCCAATGTTTATAGCAGCAATGTCTACAATAGCCAAACTATGGAACGAACCTAGATGTCCATCGACAGATGAATGGATAAAGATGATGTGGTGTATATACACAATGGAATATTATGCAGCCATTAAAAAATGAAATCTTGCCATTTGCAACAACCTGGATGGAACTAGAGGGTATTATGCTAAGAGAAATAAGTCAATCAGAGAAAGACAATTATCATATGATCTCACTGATATGTGGAATTTGAGAAATAAGGCAGAGGATCATAGGGGGAGAGAGGAAAAAATAAAACAAGACAAAACCAGAGAGGGAGACAAACCATAAGAGATTCTTAATCTCAGGAAACAAACTGAGGGCTGCTGGAGTGGAGGGGGTGGGAGGGAGGGGGTGGCTGGGGGGATGGACATTGGGGAGGGTATGTGCTATGGGGAACACTGTGAATTGTGTAAGACTGTTGAATCATAGACCTGTACCCTTGAAACAAATAATACATTATATGTTAATAAAAAAAGTAAGGGGGCACCTGGGTGGCTCAGTCATTAAGCATCTGCCTTCGGCTCAGGTCATGATCCCAGGGTCCTGGGATAGAGCCCCGCATCAGGCTCCCTGCTCTGCAGGAAACCTGCTTCTCCCTCTCCCACTCCCCCTGCTTGTGTTCCCTCTCTCACTGTGTCTCTCTCTGTCAAATAAATAAAATCTTTTAAAAAAATTAAAAAAAATAAGAGTCTGTTTCTTGGTTTGCCTCTCTTTTTTTCCTTTTGCTTATTTGTTTTGTTTCTTAAATTCCACAAATGAGTGAAATCATATGGTATTTTGCTATTAAATCAGACTTTGTTGTTGTCATTGATGTCACGCACCCCCCCTTTTAAAAAGATTTATTTGAGAGAGAGAGAACACAAGTGGGGAAAGGAGCAGAGGGAGAGGAAGCAGACTCCCCACTGAGTGTGGAGCCCCACGCGGGGACTCACTCCCAAGACCCCGAAATCATGACCTGAGCCAAAGTCAGACGCTTAACCAACTGAGCCACCCAGGCACCCCTGATGTCACTCACCTTTTAAAAAAGTCTTCTCTGGGTCCCTTTTCCTCCTACTGCTATTTCCTCAGTTTTCTGCACTTCTATGAAACAAACTTCCTTGAAATAATTGACTACACTTGCTATCACCAGTTATTCTTCTTCCATTCTTTTTTTAAAGATTTTATTTATTTATTTGAGAGAGAGAGAATGAGAGAAAGAGAGCACATGGGGGAGAGGGTCAGAGGGAGAAGCAGACTCCCTGCTGAGCAGTGAGCCCAATACGGGACTACATCCTGGGACTCCAGGATCATGACCTGAGCCAAAGGAAGTCGCTTAACCAACTGAGCCACCCAGATGCCCCACCTTCCATTCTTTCTTGAATCCATTCCAGTCGTGCCTTCATGTCCATCATTCATCAGACTATTCTTAAGGCCATGAGTGATTTCTGTGTTGCTCAATCTAATGGTCAATTCTAAGTCCTCATTTTCTTTGGCCCAATCACAACTTTTGACACAGTTGCTCACTATCTCCTTGCAATATTTTTCTCCTCTTGGCTTATGGTATACCACACTCTTCTGCTTTTCCTTCCTCCCTGGGTACTGCTTCTTAGTTTCCTCTCTTACTGGATTCCCTTTTCCCTCCAATTTCTTACTGTTAGAATATCCCAGAGCCCAGTCCTTTGGGTTTTTCCTTCATTTCACTCATTCCCTTGGTGATCTTATCTAGTCTCATGGTTTTACATACATCAGTCAGTCAGTCAATCAATCAATCAATCAATCAATCAATCATCTCTCTCTGAGGACCACCAGGTTTCTGTGTTTATTTTTTTAATTTTTTAGTTTTTATTAATATTTATTTTAGAGAGAGAGAGAGCACAAGCAGGGGGAACTGCAGAGGGTGAAGGAGAAGCAGGCTTCCCACTGAGCAGGGAGCCCGATGCAGGGCTTGATCCCTGGACCCTAGGATCATGACCTGAGCCAAAGGCAGCCGCTTAACCGACTAAGCCACCCAGGCGCCCCAGGTTTCTGTGTTTAGAATAGATTTTGGAGGTATGGTTTCAGGAGGAATCAGAGAGGTTAGTTATGATACTATTCCAACAACTGTAGAAGCAAAGGGAGTGCAAAGTGGTTATGTTCTGGATTCTTTTTTTTAATTTAAGATTTTATTTTTAAAAATATTTTATTTATTTGACACAGAGAGAGAGAGAGCGCGCGAGTGAGCAAGAGCTCAGCAGGCAGAGGGAGAGGGAGAAGCAGGCTTCCCGCCGAGCAGGGAGCCCGATGCAGGGCTCAATCCCAGGACCCTGGGATCATGACCTGAGCCGAAGGCAGACGCTTAACTGACTGAGCCACCCCGGCGCCCAAAGATTTTATTTATTTTAGAGAGTGTGTGTGAGAGTGGGGGTGGTAGTGGGGGCAGAGAGGGAGGGAGAGGGACAAGTAGATAAGCAGACTCTGTGCTGAGCACAGAGCCCATGTGGGGCTCCATTGCATGACCCTGAGATCATGACCTGAGCTGAAATTAAGAGTTGGACGCTCAAATGACTGAGCCACCCAGGGGCCCCATGCATTCATTTTGAAGGCAGAGATTTTCTCATGGATTGGATATGGACTGTTAGAGATAAAACATCAAAATTACACCAGTGGTTTCGGCCTGAACAATGGACAAGAGAAGGTGCCATTAACTGATGTGGGAAATACTGCAATTAGAATAGGTCTGGTATGTGTGACTGGGTGGTGGTAAGGGAGCAGGGAATCAGGATTTCACTTTTGAGATGAATATTGGACATCCATGTGTATATGTTTTTTTTTTTTAAAGATTTATTTGAGAGAGTGAGAGAGCATGAGTGGGGGGTGGGAGAGGCAGAGGGAGAGGGAGAAGCAGACTCCCCACTGAGCAGGGAGCCCAACTCCAGGCTCCATCCCAGGATCCTGGGATCATGACCTGAGCTGAAGGCAGACACTTAACCAACTGAGCCACCCAGGTGCCCCTGTATGTGTTGATTAGACAATTTGGAGGCATGAGACTACCCCATAGAGTAATGATCTCCATGGAGGCAAGGCCTGTGTCTTGGTGATTGTTTTGTCTGGCATAGTTCCTGGCACATATTAAGTACACAAATATTTTTATTTTATTTTTTAAGATTTTATTTATTTATTTGACAGAGAGAGACACAGCGAGAGAGGGAACACAAGCAGGGGGAGTGGGAGGGGGAGAAGCAGGCTTCCCGCCGAGCAGGGAGCCCGATGTGGGGCTCGATCCCAGGACTCCGGGATCATGACCTGAGCCGAAGGCAGATGCTTAACCATCTGAGCCACCCAGGTGCCCCTAAGTACACAAATATTTTAATTGTCAAAATGCAAGATGCCTGTCAAGGTCATTTTTATTGTGACCCTTTTATGTGACCCTAGGGTCCTCCTCATCAGCTGAGTATTTCCTCCTGTGGCAGGATCCCATAGACCATAGCACTCATCACATTGATGTAATAATTTATCTGCTTCCTCAGGCCAGACTTTGGATTCAAGTCTATTAAGGTATTACCATGCACAGCCCCTATCCTAAGCCCTGGGGATATGAGATACTATTGTAATTTTTTAGGAAAGAAAGGACGTGAAACTGAACTATAAGCAGAGGCATTAAAAAGAGAGGGAAGAGGAAACCTGAGAGATATCAAAATTAGAACCCAGAGAGGGACACCTGGGTGGCTCAGCCAGTTAAGCGTCTGCCTTCGGCTTGGGTCATGATCCCAGGATTCTGGGATGAGTCCCGAGTTGGGCTCCTTGCTCGGTGGGGAGCCTGCTTCTCCCTCTGCCTGCTCTGCCTGCTGCTCCCCCTGCTTATACTCTCTCTCTGAAAAATAAATAAAATCTTTTTTTTTCTAATAAATTCTTACTTAGACTTGTGGTTTATTTCAGATCGAAATTGTATCATCTTCCTGTGAAATATGGAAATGTATGGCCAAAACAACCAGCTTTGCCTTTAGCAAATTCTGTGGCCTCATGAAAACATGAACAATACTGTTTAGACTGTTTTGTCTATAAATACTGACTATAAATAAAGTCTTAAAAAAATTAGAACCCAGTGACTGACTTGATGTATGGTCTAAAAAAAAAGTGGATGTATAGTGATACCCTTCCGTGACATTAGAAAGCAGTTTGGTGGGATAGAGGATATTTGGAAACTTTGAGTTGATGTGCATTGTCTTTGGAGCAAGATGGAGCTTCTTCCTGTCTGTTGGCTATACAGTTGGAGCTCAGAGGAAAGACTAGAGCAACAAAGCGACTTTGGGAATCACCAGTATATTAACAGTAATTGAGGTTTGGGGTATGGATGTACAGTTGTCCCCCTTTCCAGATAAAGAAATTGGGGCTCAGAAATGTTAAGTAACTTGCCAAATGTTAGAGTTGGGATTTTAACTCTGATTTTTTTCACATTCCATTCTTGTGACTTTGGCCTTAAAATCTGCATCCTCTCCAAGGGTCACACATTTGGCTTGAAAATTGTAAAAACACATGCTCAAGGATTTTGTAATGTTTTCCTTGTGTTGTAGTTTTGTTGCCCTTTATTCATGCTTATCATCTTTCTCTGAAATCATTCTCTGGTCATTTCAGTCAGAAGTTTCCTTCTGAAGGTGATCCAAATCTTTTATTCATACTTAACCTTATATCGAGGGGAATAAGCACAACCTTCAGCTATGTTGTGCAGCTGTAGCCTCCTTAAGGGCCAGGATTTCAGTCTTCCTTCCAAGGACACCGTTCCTGCCCCAACCCAGTTAATGGGAGAAGGTAGGACAGGTCCAATCACACCTCCTTGGGAGGTCAAGGAATATGAGTCTGATGGCCACCGTTAAGAGATTCACTTTGTGGCCAGGGTTACATAGGCTGGTGGTGGTGCTGGGGGTGGGAGTGAGGTTGACTGAACAGGAAGTGGGAAAGAGCTCTAATACTGCCTTAGTATGGCAAGTTATTGGAGAGGCCTCATAAAATAAGTCTGTAGAAGGAACTTCATTTAGTCTATGTGTGAGGGAGTATGTAGACAAGATACGGTCAGATCTCAGCTTGCCTCTCAGTCTTCCTCTTGGGTTTCTCCATTACATTCCAGGGGTTTCAGAGAATTTCACATCATCTTTCCATTAATGATAAACAGATATTACTATGAAATAGCCAATTATTGGACATTCCAGAAAGATCAAAGGGGCCACAGTCCCTGTTCAGTGCTGAGCAGTTTATCTGCTTTAGAGCCTCATGGGTGGCATTAAATTCTGGATCCCTGTCCATTTTCCATGACTGTTTAGTGGAACAGAACACTATAAAAGGCTAAAAGTTTTTGGTTTTGTTTTATTTGTTTGTTTTGACAGTCAAAATGAGTGGTTCTGGTGCTTTCTGAAATGTAGGGGGACATAAGAAATGGGGAATGATGACAGGCACCGAGGGCTGGAGTAGGCAGACTAATTGGTGCTATCTTTGGCTGGGGAGAGGACAAGAGTCATCCTCTGAGGGGAAGATACCAGGCAGATCCTGGGAGAGGATACAGGTGAGTTCAATACCATATAATATGCATGAACATATAAAAATGAACATATATACACTTATATATGTGTATGTATATTCAGGAAGGCAAGACTGGTGGAAAGGAGGAAAGTAGAGAAGGATCGCAGTTTTAGGTGGTATAGTAATAAGACATAGCAGTGGGGCTGGGTAAAGCTGCTGGCAGTACTTGACAAGACTGGATGTGTTTAGAAAACCACTTGTGTTTGTGGGTTCTTTCCCAGCAGATTCAACACTTAGCCAACACTCTTAATAACACTAAGGGCAAATAGATTGAAACTCAGATTTACTCACCTACTTCCCCCAAAAGCACTTGAACCTTGGGTTGGCTTCCTGGCTCTAGGAGTCTTTTGACTCCTAGGCTCTTTTGAGTGCAAAGTAAATTGGCTTTGCTCCCTTATCATACCCTGGTCAGGAACAGTCGGCCTCTGTCCCAGGTACTCAGACCTCCATCTACATGCTCCCCTTCCCTGATTCTCTCCCCGCCTGCCCTTGGGAGGGGAGGACAAGCCCCTCTTCACGGCCTACTGTGATCTTCATTCCAAGAGTCGCTCATTCCATGCAGCTGGCCGGCAGTGGAGGCAGGATATAGGCAAGAGAGTTACAGCAGCTTCCCAGATGAGTTCTCCAGAAAGATCTTGCCAATAACCAACAGGGAGCAGAGCAGGGGAGATTCTATCATTTGCTTTTGACATCCTGTCATATTAGCTACATGCTTTTGAATAAACACAAAGTACCTCCTCAAGGTGGGAGTGCTGTGGCACTCCTCTGAAAACCTCCCCTGCAGACTATGGGCCTTTACGGAAGTCATCAGTGAATTCTGTCTGTGGGATTCCTGGCCACTCCTTCTCGTCGCTACTATCCTCATGTCCACATTGCTCCTCTGGGCCTAAGGACACCAATGGGAAGCCATGATAGAATTCAAGCCTGACCCTTATTTACCTTACCTTCCTTCTCTACTCAAGCCCCTTTATCCACAGCCCAGGGTGGGCTGGGAGGAGTTGTGTGGAATGCTGACCCAGCTTAAGTGTGGGTTAAAGCTCCTTCTCTAGATGGGAAGGACATTTTAGCCTCCCCTCATACCTTCCCTTAACACACCACAGTGGAGAGAAGGAGGAGACAGACAGTGCTTTGCTTAGAGACATAGAGTGTATTTTGGGTGGCACTCTGCCCCACCTGCACATTAATGAAAATGACAGCAGCAGTCCTCTTCAAGGGACACAGATGTTGGGGGAGCCTACCAAGTCTTTTGATTGTGTTGGGTCTTCTTGAGCAGACCAACGTTTCCCTCTGAGGTGAGAGGTGAGATCCAGGGTACGTTCCCTGGTTGGGTGGCACAAGCCACTCCAGGACAGTGCCGAGGGCAGTGGCGGGGGTGGCCCAGGACTGAGGCAGAATGGAGTTGGTGAGAGCGGGAGCGGTGCCGGAGCTTACTGTCTGGGGAATGGGGACCATCCAAGAAGGCCAGGCCCACCTGCTTCTCAGTGGGGGAAGATGGAGCCTTGGAGTCCCCTCTTATCCGCTCTGTCTTGGTTCGCCCCATGGGACTTTTAGCTGGAGCCAGGCCCTTTTCTACATTTTCTTTTCTGGTGTTGGCCACTTTCCCAGCTGTAGAGAACATGGATTCCTCGTGCACTTTGCCTTTTGCCTTGGAGTTAAAACAGTGCAGAAAGGATTTCATCTTACTTCTCAAGCCCGATTCAGGAAGGCTGGGCCTCTTGTGGGTATGGACTGGCATCACCTGGCCCTGCAAAACCTGACCTTTCAAAGTTTGGCCCTGCAAAGGCTTACTGTGAATGAGTTGGCCCAGGAAAAGCTGGCCCTGTGATGCCTGGGGCACCACAGGTTGGGCATTCTTAGGAATCCTTGCTGGTTTGAGGATGACATTAAGCTTGGTTTGACTGCTGTGCAGGTCATTCTTCTCAGATACCTTCGCCCCAGGGATTCCCGGAGGTGGCTCTGGAAGCTTAATCTGAGGGTGATGCCGGGTACTGTGTTCACAGGGAGCATCAAGATGAAAGCTACGGCTCCGTCGCCAGGGGCTATGAGGAGTCCTGTTCAGAAGCATCCCTTTTGGCCTCTGGGCTTCATCAGGGAGGCTTACGTCTCTTGTAGAGGAGTGTGCAAACCCTGCATCCCCTTCTCCGTGGTCCCCTGCCAATTTGGGTTTCCCTGGGTCCTCTCTCTTTTCTGCCAGCATGGGGACTTGGGCTGAGTCCTTGCTGTGGCCAGGGCTTTGGGGCTCAGGGCTCCAGGGCTCCTCCAGGCTGGGGCTGTTCACATTGGCCTCCAACTGAACACAAAGCACCTGGGCCTCTGTCATGTCCCCACTGGGTTGTGAGATCTTAGAGGCCCAGTGGGCAGAACCATGAGGTATTGCTCTTGAATTAGGTTGCTTCTGGTTCTGCTGCACTGCCTTTAACTCAAGGACCAGCTGTTCTTTAAGGTGGAGCCATTCTGGATCTGGGACACGAGGAGTGTCTGGTGGGATGGGGAGATCCTGGAGCAATGTTTTTCCTTGGTTGTTTAGACTCCCTAGAGACTCCTCTGTGGGTGTGTTGTCTGGGGCTGCTACAGTTTGTTCTCTGGACAACCTTGCCTTTACGGGAATTCCCAGTTGTATCTCTAGGATCTTCTTTCTTAGATGGAAATTTAGTTGGGCTAAAATGGGTTTCTTGAGTGTGTAGGGCCCAGAGGCCTCTGCCTGGCTTTCTAGAGGCACCGCCTTGATCATTTCTTCCACCTGCTCTTCCACCTGGAGCTCATCTTCAATGTCTGCACAAGTCTCGTTGGCATCTTGAAAGCATGGCCCAGGACTCAGACACCGCTCTTCCGATGAGATCATCTGAGTCAGAGGTTCACTTGGGAACTCACCAGGTCCAGGCACCATTCCTGCGATTACAGCTTCGGTAGAGATTGCCGGTGCCATGGCCCTAGAGAGAGCCACATAATAAAGAGCAGGCAGCCCTGACAAGAAGGCCAGGTACTTGTGCCGCAAAGTTGTCTCCAGTTTCTCAATGGCTCCCTCGGACAGGGCTTGGGACAGCTTAGGGTGTTCAGTGATAGCATCTGGTGAGGCTTGTTGCTGTTGATCAAGGGCCACTGGTATCCAGGGCACAGCTTTTTGTTTTAGGGCAGGGTCAGTTGCTACCTGTAGCTCCAAGGGCTTGCTTTCTGGGATGCAGGTGAAGGGAGCCACTTGCAGGCCCCCAGGAATTATGCACTGCCAAGAGCTATATACACGAGCAGGGACCTCGCCCTGGTGAATCTGCCCACATTTGGAGTTGATGTGGCCCTGCAATACTGCCTTGGCCTGGTCAAACAAGTGTGGCATGGGGACTGACACTGGGCCTGTGATGGGTGAGAATGGGTCACCGGCCCCAGTGGCCTCTAGGGCTGTAGGTTGGGGAGCATGGACGTTGGCTAGGGCTGTGCTGCTCCAGGACCGAGTTGACTGATCAGTGGGGGACAAGAGCAATTGGATGGACTCCTGGATCTTTGGGGGCAGGCCCCAGCGATGGTGAATCAACTGCCGCTGGAGGTGGAATTCTAGCAGCCTCCGGGCATGCTCCGGGAAGAAAACCAGTTCCCTAGTGAGGACTGTGATGGGTTTCACTGGCCAGGAAGTTTTCACTGTCTCAGGAGACTGGGCTTTGCCACAGGGTCTATACTGCATGGGGTTCTGGGTGTGCTGAGGTCTCTGGAAAACAGCTGACAAGCCCCACTGAAGCTGGAGCTGCCTCTGCAGCAGGTGCCACTCCAGGGCATCACACTCGGCCAGAGTCAGAAATGGGACACTGATTTGAGGTTGTTGGTAGTCAGATGGAATGACCCAGTTTGGGGAAGATGGGGAAGAGGGTGTGGCAGACTGGGATGGAGTTTTAGGTAGCAGAGGGAGAATGGAGAGTTCCTTGAAGAGAAAAGAATCCTTCAAGGGATGCTTGGACATGCTCCCATTCGTGCAGAAACTTTGAGAGCCCAGGAAGGTGTTAACCAGGGACTCACTGTGCAGAGAAGGGAGTCCACAGAATAGCTGGCTGTATTTCTGCTGCAGATGGCCCACTGAGTCATGATCCTGGTACCCAGGAAGTGCACAGAGGCCACTTGAGTCTTTAAGGGCTGGAGAGGTCAAGGCCAGAGCCATATCATTTGGGATTTGCTGGTGGTGGTGTCTTTGTTCTGGATCCATAATGGACCATTCAGAAACCCAGAAGGCCTGGGTAGGCTGGCTGGCCATACATGAACCCCAGGTCTGGTAGGAATAGGTCCCAGATTTTTCAATAGAGAACTGAGAAGTATTCTTCTGGATGAAAGAAACTGGTTGGTTATTTACAGGTTGGTAAAACAACGGCGGATTTGGCATAAGCTGCCTCAGGGACTCCTCCACACGTCTGGGTAGCCCCCACCTTTGGAAATGCATCCATTTTTTCACATGTACCTCAAGAAGCCTTAGGACTTCAGGACTGAGGAATGGCAGGTGGGCAGGGAGGACAGTAACCATATGCAAGGCCATAGGGTGTGTCAGGGTAGTGATTTCTCCGTTCGGGGTCTGCACAGAGACCTGGGAATTCAAGGACTGTTGTCCTTGGTTTCCACAGACAAGGGTTGGGCTGCTCTGCATCATCTCCTGCTGGTTCACTGGAACCCTAGGCTCCTCAAGTCTTGAATAACACAAAGTCTCTGGGCCCCTGGGCACCTCTGGCATTTGAAATCCCTGCCCCAGCTGGAGGTGTTCAGCCCAGCAATCATGGATCCTGACTGTACCAGCTGACTGGACAGCTGACTGTGTTAAGGATTTCTGACCCACTAATTGCAACACTGGGGGGGTTGCAGATCCAAGTGCAAGTGATTTGGAGTGTAGGGAATGTTGCTGCAGACTCTGGTTGAAAGACACAGTAGACATGGACAAAATCTCTAGGCAAGAGGAGTCCTGCAATGGCCCTGATGAAGGGGGAGAGATCAGGGTGTTCTCACCCACCAGCCACTGCTGAATCTCCAGAGCCACAGCATTGCAGATTTCGCAGCAGGTATCCGCACACAGGAGCCGCCTCACACTTCCCTCCTGAGGAAGCCAGTTCTGGCTGGGAAGGGAGGATGGCAACAGTTACTGATGGAATGACATCTGCTTCTTTCTTTTGTTTTGCTTTTTTTTTTTTTTTTTAAAGATTTTATTTATTTATTTGAGAGAGAGAATGAGAGAGAGAGAGAGCACAAGAAGGGGGAGGGTCAGAGAGAGAAGCAGACTCTCTGCTAAGCAGGGAGCCCGATGTGGGACTCGATCCCGGGACTCCAGGATCATGACCTGAGCCGAAGGCAGTCGTTTAACCAACTGAGCCACCCAGGCGCCCTTGTTTTGCTTTTTTAAGTAGGCTCCACACCTAGCATGGAGCCCGGTGCGGGGCTTGAACTCACAACCCTGAGATCAAGACCTGAGCTGAGATAAAGAGTGGGATGCTTAACCAACTGAGCCACCCAGGCACCCCAACACCTGCCTCTTTGAATATGTGTGGCCTGGAGATTTCATTCACCCTCCTCTAGTCCTGGAAGCCTTGGGGCCTGTACCCTCATGGTGTTTACCCATCTCCTTTGCCTCCTAGGAAAAGGCCATTGGCAAATTATGTTGGGCTGGGCTGGGCTGAGGGTCTGGAGCTTGTTGGGCAAGGTCTCAGACAACCCGTGGGAATGCAGGGCCATGAGAGACTAAGAGGTGGGGTGTACTGTCTGTTGATCTATGTTGAGAAGCTGAACCAGGAGAAGGAAACCAGGCAGAGGCAGGGAGCCAATGGTTAGCTGAATGGGCATCACCAGGAACATTCCCAGAAGAACCTGGAGTCAGTCTCATCTGGGATTAAGAAGGCCACAACCCAGGGGTGCCTGGGTGACTCAGTTGGTTGGGCGACTGCCTTCGGCTGGGGTCATGGTCCCAGGGTCCTGGGATCAAGCCCCACATTGGGCTCCCTGCTCGGCGGGAAGCCTGCTTCTCCCTCTCCCACTCCCTCTGCTTGTGTTCCCTCTCGATGTCTCTCTCTCTCTGTCAATTAAATAAATAAATAAAATCTTTATAACGAACTAACTAACTAACTAACTAACTAACTAACTAACTAACTAACTAACTAACTAAAGAAGGCCACAGCCTGGCATTCAGTATTCCTAAGCTGTGGAAAATGAGGTCTTTGTGGGAACTCTGCATTCTGGGGACTATGGAGTGTCCTAGCTCCTGTACATAGCATCTCTTAAAGGCCAATCCCATTCTTTAGAGATTTTAAGAAGAGGATAAGATGACACGATCCTTTCTGAGGGCTGTCCCAGGAATTGGCCTCTCTGAAGATAAAACCATGGAGGTAATATTAGCAGGTTCCATGGGTCTGCCCTTGAATAGTTGTAACTATAAAGGGAATATGACATGGTGATTTATTTATGCATGCATTTCTCTATTCTCTTGACTGGATAATTTGTCTGTGGCTGAGTACAAACTCATGTAGCGTCGTCAATGAATTACATAGTAGCAAAATCCTGAATTTCAGGACCACTGTGAACCTAAGCCCAGAGCAGAACTGGAAGACTCCTCCTTCCTGAGACACCTGATCCCCCTCTGCCCTGGCAGTCTCAATCAGTCTTCAGCATCCACTGTCTGACTCCCTCCCAGACATTATCCCTCTTCTCCTCCCTGCCCCAGGCCAAGCAGAGAAATCATCACAGGCCAGGCTGGGGGTTTGGAGACTGCAAAGAGCAAGTGATCACCTTTTCATAACAGAGAGCAGCTCCCATGGCTTCTCAGCTTCTTCCTGGCAAAATCTCCTAGCTGAAAAACCAGGACAGTGTTACAAGGAATGAGAGGATGCAGGGACATCCTATAGCAAGCTGAAGGCCTTTGAGTAAGAAGAGGCTGAAAACCCCAACAGTCAATGCTCTAAGGCATGTCTGTGTACAACTTAACCCCTTGCAACATGCTGTCCCGGACCTAATTTCATTTGATCATCACAACCACACGCTGAGTGAGGCAGGATCATGAGATGCCCATTTCAGGGATCACAGACTGAGAGATGAAGCGACTTCCACAGGGTCGTAAAGCTAGTAAATGACACAGCTAAAGGCTTCTGTCCTGCTTCTTCATTCTTCATTCCCAGGGGCAGGGGTAAGGTAGAGAATTCTGGAACATTCCTAGGCCCTGATTTCCCACCCAAGAAAGTCTTCTGGGAGAATCTGTCAACTGGGGTAATTGGAGCTTTCAGTGGTTAGAGCACCAGGCTACTTGTTGGAGTAGGAGTAGGAGTCAGGGGAATCTTGTCCATAGTGAGGGGAGTCAGAACAGAGACAGACCTTACCTCCTGTTGCTGCATCTCTTATCCTGACTTTTCTGTGACGCTTAAAGACAAAATGTTAGAGTATGAAGCTGGGACACCATTTCTATTCATGTTTAAAACATGACAAAGCTAATACACATTTCCCAATCCCTTTCTATGTGTCTGTCTATATTTTATTTACTTTCCTAACTTTCCTTTCCATACCCATTTCTTTTCACCTCAACATTTCCCTTCTCTGCTTGTTTTTTATTTATTTCAAGGCTCTTCCATACTCGATACCTCTCATTTCTTTCCCAGGAGAAGTTATGCATGAGGTTTATGATGAAGCAAGAGAAAGAGTGGAACAGATTAAAGGGTGTGTAGGTGTAATAGCCAAAGGATTTCTGTTAACAAATGCCTATAGAAACCACCAACCAGAAAAATCCCGCTTACTGGGAGGTATTCTGAGATCCAGGATGTAGATTCCATTTCATCTAGGTCCCAACCCAAACCAGATTGAGAGGTTCTTTATTTTTCAACTAGAATACACTGTAGGGTGGCCTGGAAAGGAATTATTACTAGTCTTTGAGAAGTACCATATAAAAGTTACTGAATGCATGGTATAAAAATTGGGGAGTGGTGGTAAAAGAAGAGACTCTGAGATCTTAAAAGCTTCTTATCTGAGGCTTAATTAGTTCAATCATGGTCTCATGTTTCCCTACCTGGCAGCAGATCCTTTTGGGTTCCAACCTTAATCCACAGTAACTCCTTGTTACTTGCCAGATAATTAGAAGAATAATGAAGATGAAGCCATAGGTATATAAGGGATACTTGAAATCCCACAGAACAACAGTATGGCTCAACATGGTCTAAACCACATTAGCACGAGGAGAGCAACCATTCCTATATCTAGGCATTCAGGGTCCTGGTGCCTAATGACTCCCAATGCTATGCCTTGTCATCTCCACCTCATAGATGATGGAACCAGGCCACCAGACTGCATCACAAAGCCCTTCTGTTTCACAAGGCAGGCGTAGTGTCAAAGACTTTTATCTGTCTTAGGGAAGCTTATATGGTGATTTAGTCTGTAGAAGAAGGTGTCCAATTGTCTCTAAGGGTTACAGAGCCTGGGACTAAAGGTGTCTATTCATAGGCAGTGTCTATGCCTCCACTTTGTCTGTACTCTGCACACTTCACACCAGCCTAATGTCTTGGCTCTCTCCTTTACATCTGGTCACCCGTCCCCAGAAAACTGAATGTTTAGGGACATAGGGCGCCTTTTGAAGAAGAGTGGCTGGGACAGAGGAATCCCCATTAACTCCCTCACCTGTACTAGAAATATATCTGTGAAGCACACATGAGGTTAGGGAGAGCAGAGTCTGGTTATGGCTTGAGAATGGAGAGCTTTGATATTACAGGCATTGGGTGACGGGGAATCAAAAGTATATAAAGGGGACAATGGTTTATATAGGAGGAAAAGGGCAAGGTGACACCTTTAAATGACATTGTGGGAACCAGGAAGGAATGCCTCCCGGTGTGTGTGGTCTCAGGCTTACAGATAAGTGGGAAGAGATATAAACACTGCCTTCCATGGAGATAGAGTAAGGAGATTCATTTATTGACCTCTTTAAAAGTTGGTTTTCTAGAGCTGTTTTTACCATGTTATAGAATTCTGTCTGCTCATGGATATGACTACCTCCAGAGAGG
This sequence comes from Mirounga leonina, assembly GCF_011800145.1. NCBI lineage: Eukaryota > Metazoa > Chordata > Mammalia > Carnivora > Phocidae > Mirounga > Mirounga leonina. Next base: position 36,060,141 of record NW_023270433.1, on the reverse strand, counting down.
GGTTAGTGGCCACTTCTGACTTAAGGTCATAAACTAGTTGGTGATCACGGTTAGATCTACTCAGCTACTCTGGATATAAGCTGTTTGCCTGAAGGAGGGTTTTTTGTTTTTTGTTTTTTTTTTTTTTAACTTGGATTTTTGAAACCTTTAAGCAAGCCATTTGTTTTCTAATTTATTTCTGGGGCCCATCATTTCTATTCTCTGCCCATTTATTTATACATTTATGTTACCTGATTGACCTCTGTGGTTACTGTCATATTTCTCCAACACTGAACTTCTGAATTTCCCTGAGAGTCTTACCCTGGTGACAGCAGTCTCATAGCCAAAAAAATCCCTGTGCTCAAAATCTCTGAAGAGGCTATTTTGGTCACTTCTCCAGCATCCAGTCCTCCACCCAGCTGGCATGGTGAGCCCTCAGTCTGTGCTCATCCCTAAACTGGGCAGTGTCATGGGTACTAAGACGTTTGAGTTGTGTTGCCTTCCTGCTCCCAAGACACTTAACTATCTGGTTACCAAGATAAGACTAATTCACACAAAGCAGGAGCTAGTAATCTAGAACAAATAAAATTACATACTCATTTGCAAAGTCTAGGTTATAAATATCCCATTTCAGAGGAGAGAAACCATAGTGAGGGATCAGGGTGGTCAGAGAGGACTCCTGGGTAGAGTGACATAAGAGTTGGGTCTTAAAATGCAGGCTGTGGGGAAGGAGCATATTCCAGGTGGGAGAGAAACTTACGAACAAATGCAGGACACAGAGCAATGGGCCATGGAGTGCATTTGGCAGTAAGAAATGCAGTCTATCTAGCAGAGGTGGAGATGGGTGGATTGGAGAGGACTTGTGACAGAAGATTGGAGTAGCAGGGATGAGGTCTCTCGAATTGATTTTAATTACTGAAACTGTGTTTTAAAAAGTAGGCATACATATACATAGTACAACATTCAATGGGCAGAATAAGGTATGTAGTAAGTATCTCTGCTCACCCTTGTCTCTCATTTCCCATTTTTCCTCTCTTGAGCCAGTTATTCCTATCAGATTTCTGTGTATCTTCCCAAACTAGTCCAGCATAGCCAAAAACAAATGAATTATGTTTTTCTTCACAAATGGAAGTATAGTATGACAGTTTTTCCTTTTATTTCATTTAATAATACACATATATCTTGTATATATCATTAAAGGCTGTAATGTCTTCCTTGATATGGCTATAACACAACTCATCTTTAAATCTTTATTAATGGATATTTAGTTATTTACAGTCTTTTGTTCTGAATAATAATGCTGACACAAACCTCATATATTTATAAATCTATGTACACATATGTGAGTATATCTGTAGGAAAAATTCCTGTGAGTGAATTGACACTTGAACAATATTAAGTTTTTTTGATCCATGGATATGGTGTATCTCTCCATTTATTTAATTTAATTTCTCTCAGAAATATTTTTTGTACAAGTCTTGTACATATTTTGTGAATTTACCCCTATTTCACATTTTATGATACTGCTTTTTAATTTTATTTTCTAATTTTTATTGTTAGTATGAAGAAATAGAATTTGTTTGAATATCTATCTTATATCCTGCAATCTTGTTAAATTCACATTTTAGTTGTAATAGCTTTTTTTAGTAAATTCTTTAGTATTTTCCAAAATGATGATAACATCTGATAATTTTCATCTTCTTTTCCAATTTGAATGCATTTTATTTTTCTTTTTTACCTTATTGCACTGATTAGAACATTCAGTATAATGTTGAATAGAAGTGGTGAGAGCAGACATCTTTGCTTTGTTACTGATCTTAGGGGGAAAGCATTCTTTTTTTCTTTCTGCTCCTCAGACTTGTTAATTTCTTTTTTTTCCCCCTTTTTATTTTTTATTACTTTATTTTTTTTATTATGTTATGTTAATCACCATACCTTACATCATTAGTTTTTGACGTAGTGTTCCATGATTCATTGTTTGCATATAACACCCAGTGCTCCATGCAGTACGTGCCCTCTTTAATACCCATTGCCAGGCTAACCCATTCCCCTATGCCCCTCCCCTCTAGAACCCTCAGTTTGTTTCTCAGAGTCCATAGTCTCTCATGGGTTCGTCTCCCTCTCTGATTTCCCCCCCTTAATTCTTCCCTTCCTGCTATCTTCTTCTTCTTCTTCTTTTTTTTTTTTAAATATAATGTATTATTTGTTTCAGAGGTACAGGTCTGTGATTCAACAGTCTTACACAATTCACAGTGCTCACCATAGTACATAACCTCCCCAGACTTGTTAATTTCAAGTGTCCTGTCTATACATCTGCTGATTCTTTCTTCTGCCTGCACAGATCTGCCATCGAATTCCTCTAGTGAACATTTCCATTTACTTATTGTATTTTGTCTGGTTCAGAATTGTCAGTTGTTTTTTGTTTTTGTTTTTGTTTTTAATAATTTCTATCCCTTGGGGCACCTAGGTGGCTCCGTCAGTTAAGTGTCCAACTCTTGATCTTAGCTCAGATCTCTATCTCATGGTTGTGAGTTCAAGCCTCGCATAGGGCTCCACAATGGGTGTGGAGCCGACTTAAAAAAAAAATTGTATCTCTGTTGATATTCTCATTTTGTTCATGTCTTTTTTTTTTTTTTAAGTTTTATTTATTTAAGTAATCTCTACACCTCTGCACCCAAGATGGGGCTTGACTCACAATCCTGAGACCAAGAGTTGCACGATATTCTGACTGAGCCAGCCAGGTGTCCCTCATTTTGTTCATTTCTGATTCCCTTTAGTTCTTCATCTGTGTTTTCCTTTAGCATATATAAGATAGTTGTTTTAAAATCTTTGTTTAGGTGCTCATTCGGTTAAGCGTCTGCCTTCGGCTCAGGTCGTGATCCCAGGGTCCTGGGATTGAGCCTTTCATTGGGCTCCCTGCTCCGTGGGGAGCCCGCTTCTCCCTCTCCCTATGCCTGCCACTCCCCTGCTTGTGTGTGTGCGCGCTCTCTCTCTGTCAAATAAATAAATAAAATCTTTTAAAAATATATTTATCTAGTAAGTCTAATGCCTGTGCTCATTTAGGGACAGTTTCTGCCAGTTTATTTTCCTCCCTTACATGGGCCATACTCTCCTGTTTCTTTATATTCCTTGTAATTTTTTTTTTTTTAAAGATTGGTCATTTGTGAAAACAGCCACCTCTCAGTCTTTACAGACTGACTCAATTTCTAATTAGCTGGATAGTCTCTGAGCCTAGGGATAAGCTAAATGTAAAAATTTAAGGTCTTCTCAGGTCTTTTCTGAAGTCTATCTTGGCTGGGCCTAATCATGGCCTTTTCAGTTCCCTTATATGCATAGCCACTTCTGAATGTCTGAGTCACCCCACCTTCTCATTTGGGCCTTTTATAGTCTATTTTATGTCTCCACTCATAATCTCTTGCCAAATGGGTTTGTAGTCCCCTTGCAGATTTCATGAGTAGCATCTACCTCTTCTCTGCATGAACTCCAAATTAGGGGAGATAGATCAGTCCTTTAGGCAGCCCCCAGATAGGTTCGAATGTTCAAATAAGGTCTGTTCTGCTCCCTTTGGTTTGAGGAAGGGAATTGGGAATTGGGCTGCCACTCCCTCTAGACAAAAACCTCACCACACTGGGGAAGGGGTGGAGCAAAGGCAAGTAAACACATAATAAAATTTCCTACTGTTTTGAATATGATTTTTTTATTGTACATTTGCTTGGTTGCTATAGACCTTTGACTACTTTCCAGAGTTCCTATAAGGTTATTATAGTTGTCAGTTTCTGGTTGTTTTTTAATGTTTCCATGGGAGAGCAAAGACTTGGAGCTTCCTAGTCCACCACTTTTTTCTACAAATATTGTTGAGCTTTGTTTTGTAATTCAGTTAAATTACTTGGAACAGTTTGAGCCTTCAGGTATTCCTTATAAACTTTATTAGGCAGATCCTACCAACGTTTAGTCCAGGATTAATTTTTACTTACTACTGAGGCAAGGCCTTATTTTATACTCTACCCAATGTCTCATTTATTTTGATGTTTGTTGGAATACTCTAACTACCTCTGTGTGATCTCTGGGTATTATGCCTTTATATCTTTTGTTTTTAAAAAATCCTATCTCAGGTACTTTTCCTACCTGCATGTACTGATTAGTCCCCTGCTGAACACTTGAGGGAGACCCTCTTCAGATCTCAAGAATTCTTTCTCTGTCCAGCCCCTTCTTTTCAGATACTATGCCTTGGCCATCTCTAACTCCTAGCTCCATCTTCTCAACTCATAGACTGTCAAGTTCTACCTGGGTTCCTCCTCACTACACCACAACCTGGGAACTTTGTCCAGGCCATAAGCTGACACCATTGTAGGGCTCACCTCATTGTTTTCCCATCTCTCAGTGATCTCTATCGTTTGTTGCTTAGTGTCTAATGTCTTAAGAGTTATTGTATATATATATTTTTTAAGATTTTATTTATTTATTTGAGAGAGAGAGAGAAAGAGCTTGAGAGGGTAGAGGTCAGAGGGAGAAGCAGGCTCCCCGCTGAGCCAGGAGCCTGACGCGGGACTCGATCCCAGGACTCCGGGATCATGACCTGAGCCGAAGGCAGTCACTCAACCAACTGAGCCACCCAGGTGTCCCAGAGTTATTGTATATTTTGTCTAGTTCTGTAGTTGCTATAGATAGTAGGGTAAATGTGGGCCCTGTTACTCCATCTTGACTAAAAGTGAGTCTCAGCAGAGTTGTAAAGTTTTCTTTCTACAGTTCCTGCTTTATTTTAATTAGGGTTTATTCCTATGATTTTATTTTATTTTATTTTTGCTATTAGAAATAAATGCTGTTCAGTTCTATTTCCCAACTTCATAAACAGAATTTCAGTTTATTTCCTTTGACTTACATCATCTGAACACAATAATTTTCATATCTTCCATTCTAATTTTTGTCCTCTTTTTTCCTTGTCTAATTTTATTGGCTGGCATAGAGTTGACATGCTCCTACTTTAATGAGAATGTACATATTGATGATTTTTGCAATGAGACTTTTAAAAATTGTTAGAGATTTTTATATATATATATATCCTTTCTTTTCAGATATTATGCATATATATATATCCATTATATATGTGTGTGTGTATATACATATATAAAATGGAATATTACTCAGCCATAAAAAAGAATGAAATCTCACCATTTGCAACAACATGGGTGGAGCTAGAGAGTATTACCCTAAGCAAAATAATTCAGTCAAAGAAAGGCAAATAGCATATGATTACACTCATATGTGGAATTTAAGAAACAAAACAAGCAAGCATAGAGAAACAGGCAAACCAAGAAAGAGACTCTTAAATATAGACATCAAACTGATGGTTACCAGAGGGGAGGTGGGTGGGGAAATGAGTTAAAAAGATGATGGGGATTAAGGAGTGCACTTGTGGGTGCCTGCGTGGCTCAGATGGTTGGGCATCTGCCTTCGGCTCAGGTCATGATCTCAGGGTCCTGGGATCGAGTCCCGCATCGGGCTCCCTGCTCCTTGGGAGCCTGCTTCTCCCTCTGCCTCTCTCTCTCTCTCTCTCTGTCTCTCATGAATAAATAAATAAAATCTTAAAAAAAAAAAAAGGAGTGCACTTGTGATGAGCACTGGGTGTTGTATCTAAGTGTTGAATCACTAAATTGTACACCTGAAACTAATATTACACTGTATATTAACTAAGTGGAATTTAAATAAAAACTTAAAAAAATAAAATTGTGTGTGTGTATATGTGTGTGTTGGGTGTGTGAGTGTATAATCATGTTAAGGATTCTATTTTATATACAATTTTTAAAGGTATTTATTCATTTATTTATTTGAGAAAGAGAGAGAGAAAGCACGAGTAGGGAGAGGGTCAGAGGGAGAGGGAGAAGCAGACTCCCCACTGAGCAGGGAGCCCCACATGGGGCTCCATCCCAGGACCCTGAGATCATGACCTGAGCCAAAGGCAGATGCTTAACCGACTGAGCCACCCAGGTGCCCCTCCATTTTATATACAGTTTTTATAAAGAATAGTTGTTGAATCCACTTCCGATAATGATGGAGTAACTGAACTGCAGTATGCCTCCAGTTGTAAAGAAGTACAAAATTAGACAAAATACACAAGTTTTTTGGACAGTAGGCACAGTGCACTTCGATCTTTTAGACGGAGAAATGCATGAGGAAAGCTGCATAATTGCCTGAGCTTTCTGCCTGGGGGTACCCTGTGGACTATAGTGCAGGAAGGTGAGACCCAAACAGAGCACAGTGGTATTGCTGTGCTCTGGAAATAGAGATAAGCATTTCTGGCTTTTGAACTTTTTGTAGCTGTGCAGAAAAGGATCACTGGAAATATGTACAGTGTGTCTTTTAAGTCTCTGGCTGAATGATAACACAGCATATGTATAGAACAAGATTCCGTAAGGACAGCTGCTAGAGAGCTGTGAGCTGAATTTAATTTCTAGAGGTTTTACAGTTCTGTTAGACATAGGAGTCCAGTGGACCAATATGGCGAGAACTCACTGAACATCACTGACACTCAACTGGCTCTCCAGAAAGGCCACACTGTAGAATAGGACTACTCTAGACCTAGATAAGGGCCACTCTAGTCCCACCCTAACAAAGGTTAGAAAAACCCTTGAAAAAAGAGTTATTGATCTGCTTGTAAATTAACTGTGTGCCAGAACAAACCTCAGTATTCTCTAAATGTGAGGCTGAGCTACATAAGTTATAAGATTAGCTTTGACCATCTTCTTGTGGATAAAGTATAGAAGTGCTCAAAGAATCATGAAGACATCAAGAGGGCACAGTAACCAATTTAAAGGTGCTGCCACTGGCCAAGTGTTAGACAATTTGAGCATCAAAACAGTGATAATGGGGCACCTGGGTGGCTCAGTTGTTAAGCATCTGCCTTCAGCTCGGGTCATGATCCCAGGGTCCTGGGATCAAGACCCGCATCGGGCTCCCTGCTCCGCGGGAAGCCTGCTTCTCCCACTCCCACTCCCCCTGCTTGTGTTCCCTCCTTGCTGTCTCTCTCTGTCAAATAAATAAATAAAATCTTAAAAAAATAATGATAATAATGAATTATATTGAATGAATAAGAATCAATTAGTTCATACTGATATAAATAAATATGAGAGGAAGGAAAGTTCCTTACAGAAGAATGCCAACTTATAAATATAGAAGGAATGATAATGTTAAAAAGTCTATAATGATTGCTACAACTAGTGTGTGGAAGTTTGAGGAAGAACAGAATATTTTCATAGATTCAGAGTATCTTCCCACAAGTTAAGGCACCACCTTAACCAAATCAAACATCATCAGTATTGGGACAAATAAAATCATATGCCCCCTGATATAATGCACTGAGAAGAACACCGTATCACTTCTGCTGTAGAATGATCAAAAATACAAAACTTGAATCTAATCATGAAGAAACACTGGACAAATGGGGGGATAGTCTTTGAAATAACTGGCCTATACTCTTCTAACAATAAGAGACAAGACAACTAAATGTAATGCATGAGGAAAAAATTAGCTATAAAGGACATTAGGGGAATAATGCCATCAGTTTTACTCTTTGGAAGTTAATTGCTTTTTGGGGGAAAGACTTTAGGGGAGCAAGAATAGAACAGAGACCATTAAGGTATCATTGTCTAGCTCAAGACTCTTAGGATGCTACACCTAGTTCAAGCTAGACATGGTTGGAGTTTAGATGGGGTTTTTAGCAGTAGATTTGGTAAGAAGTTGTGAAATTTAGGATGTATTTTGGAAACATCTGGTGGATTGAATGTTGGGTGTGAGGGTAAAATAAGGAATTAAAGGGGCGTGTGGGTGACTCAGTTGGTTAAGTGTCTGATTCTTGGTATTGGCTCAGGTCATGATCTCATGGGTTGTAAGATTGAGGCCTGCATCCTTCAGGATCCTTGCTCAGTGGGGAGTCTTCTTGGGGATTCTCTCCCTCTGCCCCTTCCCCCACTTGCACACACTTGCTCTGTGTCTCTCCCTCAAATAAATAAATCTTTAAAAAAATAATTAAGGAAAATCCCTAGGTTATTATTGGCTTGAGGAATTGGATGGGTGGTGCTATTTAATAAGGTAAAGGCTTGGAGAATATGGATTTTGGGGGGTAGGAGATGAATACTCATATCTGGCTCTGTTTGAGGTGCCTATTACACATTCAAGCAGAAATGTCATGTGAGGAGTTGGATTTACAGGTCTAGAAGTCAGGGTATAGGTCTCACCTAGAAATATAAACTTAAAAGTCAATAGCTAGACATAATTGAAGTTATGTTGTGTGGCCAGATAAAATCTTGGAGAGAGTATAACTAGAGAAGAAAAGAAAATTAAGCAGGCTAAACAGTTAGAGGTCTGGTAGAGGAGGAAGAGCCAGCAAAGGAAATCAGAAGGAATGGATAGTGGGTTGGAAGAAAAAAGAGAGTATGGTGTTCCAGGAGCTTCCAGAAGAAAGAATTTCAAGATAAGGGGTACAGTCAACTGTGTCAAGTGCTAATGAAAGGTCTAGTAAGAATAAAATAGAAAATGATCACTCAAAAGATATGAGTCATTTGTGACCTTGACAAGGTCCATTTCAGTAGAGCCATGGGAAAAAAGCCTGGTTAAAGGAGGTTCAGCAAACAATGGGAACTGAAAAAGTAGGGCAAATGAATACAGATAGACATTAAAAAAATTTTGCTGTGGGGCACCTGGGGGCTCAGTCGTTAAGCATCTGCCTTCGGCTCAGGTCATGATCCCAGGGTCCTGGGATCGAGGCCTGCATTGGGTTCCCTGCTCAACGGGAAGCCTGCTTCTCCCTCTCCCACTCCCCCTGCTTGTGTTCCCTCTCTCCCTGTGTCTTTCTGTGTCAAATAAATAAATAAAATCTTAAAAAAAAATTTGCTGTGAAGGAAAGGCAAAAGAATTGTTTGATAACTAGAAAGAGTATAGGATCAAAGGGTGTGCGTGAGAGAGAGAAAGGAGGGGGGGGAAGGGAGGGAAGGAGGAAGAAAGTGGGAGAGAGGAGGGGGGAAGGGAGAAATTTGATAGTACTACCACATGTTAGTGTGTTGATGAGAATGATCTAGATAGGAAGAAATTGATGGAAAGTTGGCGGACTACTTGGTGCAGTTTAGCTTAGAGAAAAGGCGTATTATGTGAATACAGAAGGAGGAATATTGGTAGAATTTGTACTGAGAAAATGAGAACATTTCTTTCCCAATTATACTTATTTTCTATATGAAATTATAATTGTTCCTCACCTCAGTGTTAGGGGGAGAGGATAATATAAAGAAAGTGAGGGTGGGAAATGGTTGGCTTGGGAAGATTTGAGAATTATGGTAATAAATGTAGTAAGAATCCAGTCAGCATTGATTTTCTCCTGCAAGGCTCAATAGCTGTGTGAACTAAACAGATTATTTAGTTTGGCCAGAGTGTGACTTTTACCAGGCAAGAATTATGGGCAGAAAAGAGAAGCAAGGGGCTTTAGGTGTTTAAAAAAGACCATTTTTAGAGCTAGGCCATGGACTCTAGGCTGGCTAAGAAAAGCGATAAGGGTGTATGATAGTGAGAAAGTTTAGTCATTGAACTGGAATTCATAATAGCCAAAGGAAAGGAAACAATCAATTGAATGGACAATTAAGTATGCCATATCCATAAGATGAAATATTATTTAGCAAATAAAGTATTGATATATCCTACAACATGGGTTAACTGTGAAAACATTATGTTAAGTGAAGAAGCCAGTCACAAAAGACCACATATTGTATTATTACAATACATTTCGGGGTGCCTGGGTGGTTCAGTTGGTTAAGCATCTGCCTTCAGCTCAGATCATGATCCTGGGGTCCTGGGATTGAGCCGGGCTCCCTGCTCAGCAGGGAGTCTGCTTCTCCCTCTCCCTCTGCTCCTCCCTTGCTCGTGTTTGCTCTCTCTCGTTCACTCTCTCAAATAAATAATCTTTAAAAATAAAAAGGAATCAAGAAAACTACAAATGGTAATACATGTAAACATATATTTTTCCTATTATTTATATCTCTTTAAAGATAAGTGACTGAACAGAAATAACAATAATATATTGTGCATTTAAAAATATATGTATAAGTAAAATATATGACAACAATACCATAAAGGCATAGAATGGAAAAATAGAAATATACTATTATAAAGTTCTCATACATGAAGTGGTATAGTATCACTTGAAGATAGCTGGTAATAAGTTTTTTTTTTTTTTTTTTAAAGATTTTATTTATTTATTTGACAGAGAGACAGAGAGAGAGGGAACACAAGCAGGGGGAGTGGCAGGCAGAGGGAGTGTGAGAGGGAGAGGCAGGCTCCCTGCTGAGCAGGGAGCCTGATGTGGGGCTCGATCTCAGGACCCTAGGATCATGACCCGAGCCAAAGGCAGCTGCTTAACCAACTGAGCCACCCAGGCGCCCCAATAAGTTTAATAGTTAAACTGTAAGCCCTAACATAACCACCAAAATAACAAAAATATTTATAGAAAATCAAATGAGATCAAATGGAATCACAGAAAACACTAAAATTCAAAAGAAGGCAGAAGAAAAGAGGAAAAATGGAACAAAGAACACAGAAAGTGAATAGTAGGATGATAAACTTAAAACCAACCATATCAATAATAACAATTACAACAAAAAAGCAGAGGTTGTGTGATTACAAAAGCAAAACTCAATTGTTGCTGTCTATAAGAAGCAAATTTCAAATATAAAGACAAATCTGCTAAAAAGATAGAAAAAGATAAACCATGCTAACTCTAATAAAAAGAAAGCTGCAGGGGTGCCTGGGTGGCTCAGTCATTAGGCGTCTGCCTTCGGCTCAGGTCATGATCCCAGGGTCCTGGAATCGAGCCCCACATCGGGCTCCCTGCTCTGCAGGAAGCCTGCTTCTCCCTCTCCCACTCCCCCTGCTTGTGTTCCCTCTCTCGCTGTGTCTCTCCCTGTCAAATAAATAAATAAAATCTTAAAAAAAAAGAAAGCTGCAGTGGCCATTTTAATATTAGACAAAGATTTTACAACAAAGAGTACACAGATAAAAGTCATTTCATAGTGCTAAATGGGTTAATCAAGAGAACATAACAATCCTAAACATTTATGCTCCTAATAACATAGCTTCAAAATAAGTAAAGTAAAAAAAGACTGAAGGAGAAATAAATCTATTATATTCAGAGATTTTAATAAATGACAGAATAAGTAAAAAAAGTCAGTAAAATATAAAAGGCTTGAAAACTGCTACCAATTAATATAAATGTCAGTTATAGGAACATTTCACCCAATAACAGCAGAATATAAATTTTCTTTAAGTGCACATGAAACATTTACCAAGATAGAAAATACTGTGTCATAATGCAAATCTCAATAAATTTAAAAGAATTCAAGTCATACACAGTATGTCCTCTGATCACAATGGAATTAAATTAGAAATTAAATTACAGAAATACATCTGGAAAAGCACCAAATATTTGAAAAAACAACACATTTCTATATAACTCATCAGTAAAAGGAAAAATCAAAAGGAAAAAGAAAAAGTATTTTGAACTGCATTTAAAAATATTTCTGAATGAAAATTAGAATAAAATTTGTGGGGTGCAGGGAGAAAGAAATATACAGTACTAACCAGTTATATGCATAAAGACTCAAATCAACAATTTCAGGTTCTGGGGTGCCTGAGTGGCTCAGTCGGTTAAGCATCTGCTTTCGGCTCAGGTCATGATCCCCAGGTCCTGGAATGAAGCCCCACATTGGGCTCCCTGCTCAGCAGGGATCCTGCTTCTCCCTCTCCCTCTGCCTGCCACTCTGCCTACTTGTGCTCTCTATCTCTCTGTCAAATAAATAAATAAAATCTAAAAAAAACAAAAAACAAAAAACAATTTCAGGTTCCACCTTAGAAACAAGAAAAAAAGAGCAAATAAAATTCAAAGTAAGCAAAAAGAAGGAAATAATAAATATGAGAAATCTATAAAATAGAAAATAGAAATACAATAGAGAAAATTGGTAATTCCAAAAGCTGCTGCTTTGAGACAATTAATAAAATTGATAAACTCTAGCCAGACTGATCAGGAAAAATAGAGGATTGAAATTACCAATATAAGGAATGAGGGAGGTGACAGTACCACCAATCTTACAGATAACAAAAGAAATAAGAGCCTATTATGAACAACTTTATGCCAATAAACTCAACAACTTATATGAAAATGACAAATTTCTGGAAAAATGCAAACTACCAAGGCTCACTTGAGAAGAAGTAAACAACCTAGTAGCCCTGTATCTATAAAGGAAATTGAATTTTTAGTCAAAGACCTTCCCACAAAGAAATCTCCGGCCCAGGTGCCTTCATTGGTTAATTCTACTAAACATTTATGAAAGAAATGATACCAATTCTCCACAAACTCTTTTAGAGTAAAATTGAAGAGGAGAGAATATTTACCAACTTGTTCCATGAGACCAGCACTACCTGGATGCCAAAACCAGACAAAGACATTACAAGAAATAAAAGTACAGACAAATATCGCTCGCAAGCATAGATAGAAAACTTTAAAACAAAATTTTAGCAAATTGAAACCAAAAATATATAAAAAGGATAATACATCATGACCAAGTGGGGTTATCCCAGGAATGCAGAGTTGGCTTAACATTTGAAAAATCAATTGGTGTAATTCATCATATTAACAAACTAAAAAATAAAAACAATATGATCATGTCAATAGATGTAGAAAAGACATATGACAAAATACAAGACACATTCCTGATTTTTAAAATTAACAAACTAAGAATTCTGCCAGCTGATAAAGGGCATCTATGAAAACCCCACAGCTAAGATCATAGTTAATGATGAAAGACTAGATGCCTATTTGCATATAATACAAGGATATCTATTCTTAGAACTTCTATTCAGCATTATTTTTTTAAAAAGATTTTATTTATCTGAGATAGAGCAAGAGCACGAGCAGGTGGAAGGATAGAGGGAGAGGGAGAAGCAGGATCTCCACTGAGTAGGGAGCCCAGCGTGGGGCTCAATCCCAGGACCCTGGGATCATGACCTGAGCTGAAGGCAGATGCTTAACGACTGAGCCACCCAGGTGCCCCTTCTACTCAGCATTGTACTAGAGGTTCTAGCCAGTGCTATGAGGCAAGGAAAAGAAATGAAAGGCATCCAGTTGGAAATAAAGAAGGAAAATTGCCTTTATTCACAGATCATGATCATTTATGTAGAAATCCTGTGGAATGTGCAAAAAAATAAATGCTAGTAGAACTGTATCAATGGGACGCTTGGGTGGCTCATTTTGTTAGGCGTCGGCCTTCGGCTCAGGTCATGATCCCAGGGTCCTGAGATCAAGTCCTGCATCAGGCTCCTTGCTCAGCACAGAGCCTACTTCTCCCTCTGCCTGCTACTCCCCCTGCTTGTGCTCTCTGTCTCTCTCTGACAAATAAATAAATAAAATCTTTAAAAAAAAAAAAAAAGAACTGTATCAAAATCCTAGAGGAGAACATAGGCAGTAACCTCTTTGACATCACCCACAGCAACTTCTTTCAAGACACGTCTCCAAAGGCAAAGGAAACAAATGCGAAAATGAACTTTTGGGACTTCATCAAAAAGCTTCTGCATAGCAAAGGAAACAGTCAACAAAACAAAGAGGCAACCCACAGAATGGGAGAAGATATTTGCAAATGACACTATAGATAAAGGGCTGGTATCCAAGATCTATAAAGAACTCAAACTCAACACGCAAAAAACAAATAATCAAGTCAAAAAATGGGCAGAAGACATGAACAGACACTTCTCCAAAGAAGACATATGAATGGCTAACAAACACATGAAAAAATGTTCAGCATCATTAGCCATCAGGGAAATTCAAATCAAAACCACATTGAGATACCACCTTACACCAGTTAGAATGGCAAAAATGAACAAGGCAGGAAACAACAAATGTTGGAGAGGATGTGGAGAAAGGGGAACCCTCTTACACTGTTGGTGGGAATCCAAGTTGGTACAGCCACTCTGGAAAACAGTATGGAGGTTCCTCAAAATGTTAAAAATAGAGCTACCCTATGATCCAGCAATGCACTACTGGATATTTACCCCAAAGACACAGATGTAGTGAAAAGAAGGGGCATATGCACCCCAATGTTCATAGCAGCAATGTCCACAATAGCCAAACTGTGGAAGGAGCCGAGATGCCCTTCAACAGACAAATGGATAAAGAAGATGTGGTCCATATACACAATGGAATATTACTCAGTCATCAGAAAGGATGAATACCCATCATTTGCATGGACATGGATGGAACTGGAGGGGATTATGCTAAGTGAAATAAGTCAAGCAGAGAAAGACAATTATATGGCTTCACTTATATGTGGAACATAAGGAATAGCATGGAAGACATTAGGAGAAGGAAGGGAAAAGTGAAGGAGGGGAAATCAGAGAGGGAGATGGAGAGACTATGGACTTCAGGAAACAAACTGAAAGTTTCAGAGGAGAGAGGGTGGGGGGTTAGGTTAGCCCAGTGATGGGTATTAAGGAGGGCATGTATTACAATGAGCACTGGGTATTATATGCAAACAATGAATCATGGAACACTACATCAAAAACTAATGAAGTACTGTATGGTGACTAATATAACATAATAATAAAAGAACTGTAAGTTAATTTAGCAAAGTTAGATATAAATAAAGCTGGTATATAAATTCAATTGTACTTCTGTATATTAGTGATGAACAACTGGACATTGAAATAAAAAAAATACCATTGAAAACAGCATAAAAACATGAAATACGGATAAAATTCTAGCAAAAATGTGCAAGACGAATGCACTGCGTCTGCAATACACTGCTGAGAGAAATTAAAGGATACCTTAAAAAATGGAGAGCTATACCTACCTGTCCATCAATCAGAAGACTCAATATTATTATGAGGTCACCTCTCCACACTTGAGAAATTGACATGCTCATTTAAAAATTCTTCTGGAAATACATAGGACCCACAATAGCCAAGACAATTTTGCAAAAGAGTAAAGTTTGAGGATTAATACTAAATTACTTCAAGACTTATTATAAAGCAACAGAAATTAGGATAATGTGGTATTAGTATAAATATAGACAAATAGATCAATGGAACAGAATAGAGAGTTTAGACATAGACCCACTCATGTATGGACAGCCAATTTTCAACAAAGGAGAAAGTCTTTTCAACAAATGGTGTTGGAATAATTGGTTATCAATATCCAAGAAAATGAATTTCAATTCCTACTTCATGCCATATACAAAAGCTTATTCAAAATGGATTGCAGATCAAATGTAAAGCTTAAAACTATAAAATTTATAGAAAACATAGAATAAAACCCATGAACATGAGTTAGGCAAAAATTTCTCAGATATAGTAATTCCAAAAGTATGATCCATACAAGGGGATAAATTGTATTTCATCAAAATTTTAAAACTTCTGCCTCTGAAAGACAATGTTAAGAGAATACAAGTCATATAGTGGGAGAAAATGTTTGCATGTCATCTATCTGGAAAAGGACTCATACCCAGAATATATAAAGAACTCTCAAGACTCAACAATAAGAAAGCAAGCAACCCATTTTTTTCCCCAAACAACACAATTTTAAAAAGAGGAAAGGATTCAAACACACACTTCACCAGAAAATTTGTGAGGCACAGGAATGTTGTATCCCAAGGCCTTTGCCGTACTGTAGTACATACATTGAAAGCCCTGGAACTTATCAGTTTCCCCACTTCCTGTCTGTACTACTATTGTTGCATAACAAATTACCATAAAACTTAGTCAGTTACACCAACATATATTTATTATCTCATGCTGTCTATGCGTCAGGAATCCAAACATAGCTTAGTTGTATCCTCTGCCTCATGGTCTCTCATAAGGTCAGAATCAAGGTGTCAGCCACGAGTCTGCAGTCTCATCCAAAGTTCCAACTGGGGATCTGCTTCTAAGCTCACTCAGTGGTTGTTGGCAGAATTCAGTTCATTAGGCTCTTTTGGACTTTAGTTCCTCACTAGTTGTTTGCCACAGGCCAACCTCAGTGGGGTGGGCCTCTCCAATATGACAGCTTCATAAAAGTGTGCACATTAAGAAGGCAATAAAGAGAGCTGCCTAGCAAGATGGAAGTAATAATCTTTTGTCACCTAATCATGGAAAGTGATACCCCTCAATGTTGCCATAATCTGTTGGCCAGAAGCCTGGTACTCAGGAGGGGATTATACAGTGCCATGAATATCAGGAGACAGGGCTCAACAGGAGCCATCTGAGAGACTGCCTACCACACTAGTCACAGGAAATCCAGTTCTCTAGGTCAGTTTATTTTTAATTTCTGAGATCCAAGGACATATTTCCTTATTACTTTAACCATACAATTTCCAATCAATTCTTTGAGCTAATGATAATTCTATGTGAAAGTAGGTTTCCTTGCCTATTTCTACCCAGCACCCAGTCTGGTTTCATACTACCTGAGCCACAATGCGGGAGAGTGGAGGGGTCTCTGTAGATCTATGTGCCTGCCTTTCTGTGTACTTTACTTCCTTCTGGAATGACTGTTCTTTATCCATCGCAGAAACTCTTACTTATCTTTCAAGATTTAGCTTATGCAACATCTCAAAAAGCCTTCCACTTATGCACCCTACACACATATACTGCATTCTACAGGCTGAGTGAGGTTCCATTTGTTCATTTTGCCAACATTTATTATGAGGCTGATGTGTGCTTGATACATACTAGGTTGCACTCTGCAAATGTTTGTAGTATCAAAAAATAAGTTAATGGTGATAAACAGGATGTAATGAGTACATGAAATAGGACAAAATCTGTGTTTCCTGGGTCCAGAGCAGAGAATAGGGAGTGCCTCTCCATCTTGCTAGAAAGTTCTTCCTGCTAAGTGCAGTCATACCAGCCAGTCACTGATATGGGATATTCCTTAACTATTGCTCTGCTTCTGTGGGAAGCCAGCACTGTAGCCTTTCATGAAGACCCCCAGAGGCTAAAGATCATGCCATAATTTTGTCCCCATGTATGTTAGAGCTTTATGGGCTTTCAGTAAATATTAAGCAACAGCAGGATCTCACAGATGCCTCATTCTCTTGAGCTGAGTCCAGGAAGACTCAGTTTCAGTCCTTGGAAACCCCAAAATAACTCAGTTAATTTAGGGTGGCCATATTTTCTGGGCTGACTGAAGCTAGTGCTGCTGTACTGGATAAACAAGGGTAAGTGGATGGGGTGCCTGGGTGGCTCAGTTGTTAAGCATCTGCCTTTGGCTCAGGTCATGATCCCAGGGTCCTGGGATTGAGGCCCGCATCGGGCTCTCTGCTCCGCGGGAAGCCTGCTTCTCCCTCTCCCACTCCCACTGCTTGTGTTCCCTCTCTCGCTGTGTCTCTCTCTGTCAAATAAACAAATAAAATCTTAAAAAAACAAAACAAAACAAAACAAGGGTAAGTGGAGGGACACTGAATCTACAGAGATGGAAACTAAAAAGAGCACGCCAAATCACTCTGGCTAAGAATAGGCTCCCAAAGCACTGTGGTGAGGTGCTCCATTCCTAAAGCAACAGCCAGTGACTGGAGAACAGGCAAATCACTTAAGACTTGGATTTCCTCAAAGAGCAGGAGTCTCATGGAGGGGTAAAGAGACTTTTTTTCATATAAATTCACAATTTCTTTCTTTCTTTATTTTTATTATATTCAGTTAGCCAGCACATAGCACATCATAAGTTTTTGCTGTGGTGTTCAACGATTCATTAGTTGCGTAGAGACTTGTTGTTGTTGTTGTTGTTTTGGTTATGTTTAGAGTCTCATCAGTGTTAATAACAGCCAGATGTGCAGTGAGTTCAGGGTGTTGTTATGTGCATTCTACATTTTTTAACAGACCCTAGTTCTGTTGGTTTTCCACTTTCTATGTTAGGTATATGGCTTTCCCTGAGGCTCTCACACAGTCATTCAGGCACATGCTTCCAGAAGCCAATTATCAACCACTCTGAAAATTTTCACTGTTATGTGCAGATGCTGCTTGTGCTAAATTTCTCCAGCTCAAACCCAGGACAGAAGAGATGCATTTTGAAGCTTCCTATACATACCTTTGGGGCAGCTGCCCTCCTGTGGGCCAGGTCACAATGCCCTAGGACACAGCATATATGCAGCAAACTTTTGACTTTGGTGTTTTGATCTCTCTTTTATCATTGTGGTTATGGAAACTGGCTAAATTCCACAATTTTGTAGCTCTGCCCTGTGGTCAGAGAAATCACTTGTAGCTACTATGTAATTGCCTATTTTCACCCCTGCTAGCCCTGGATCATCGTTCAGGCTCTACCTCTGGAGAAGCAAAGTAGATGTGATGAGCTGGTACCTGTGTATTTTCTAGAATTGAATTTTTAAATTTTGTCTGATCAGTCTCTCCGGTCCATTTTGAGGAAAAGAAAAGGTACTGATACCATGATCTCAAACATGTTGCCCAGTCATTGGTGCAACATTCATTCAACAAAGATATATAAAACACATGCTTTCTGGAAGGTAGCAAGAATCATCTCAATCTGTTTACCTCTCTTCTGATCTCAATGAAAAGTTGGGGCTTTCTTTTCCACCTTTTGAGCCCTCTTTGGTTGCTTCCACCTGTCCTCCCTTTCAGAGGTTTCTTTTGCTTTGTTTTTGCCTAATGAAGCCTTCTCACTTTTCAGGAGATCATTGTTATTTACTTTCTCAGTTATTTAGCTTTATGGAGAGAGGTTCCTAAACTGCCTTCCAATTCCCTCTCTCCCTTCTCCTGATGCAGAGCAGCACCCCTCCTCCCACTTTGCCCTTATAAATGAGCAAATTCTCTGCAGAGAATATACATATTTTATACACATATAAACACACAACCCAGTTGCCATTTATATCTTAGTACCTTAGAAAAACATCTAGACAGACTTTTTGGCTGCAGCAGTACCAAGGAAAGATTCAGGTTGTCATCTGCTTTCATTTCCTCTAGTTCAAACAACCAGATGGTCCTATATCTTTATACCTTTTTGTCTCTCTGATTTTGCTCTTCTCCTTCAAAATTGAATTCACTATATAAACTTTAGAATCATATTTTTTTGGAGTATTTTTTAAAATTCAAACTCAATTTAATTAACATATAGTATATTACTAGTTTCAGAGGTAGAATTTAGTAATTCATCAGTTACATATAACACCTAGGGCTCATTCCCTCAAGTGCCCTCCTTAATGCTAGAATCAGTTTATTGATATCTATAAAATAACTTGCTGGAATTTTGATTGGAATTGCATTGAATCTATAGATCAACTGGGAAGAACTGATGTCTTGATAATGTTGAGTCTTCCTTTTCTTTAAAAATGGAATATCTATTTAGTTTTTAAAAATATTGTTCATTAGAATTTTGTAGTTTTCCTTATATACCTAGGAAAGCAATGGACTTTTGTATATTAACCTTATATCCTATAACCTTGCTATAATTGTTTATTACAGTTTTGTCAATTTTTTGGATTTTCTACATACACATTCATGTTATCTGTAAACAAAGATAGTTTGATTTCTTCCTTCCCAGTCTGTATACTTTTCATTTCCTTTTTGTGTCTTATTACATTAGCTAGGCCTCTCCAGACATTTGTTTTTAACTGTCACTAACCACTACCACTTGTTTCTCTGGAAATTCAAGCTGATTTTTTAAATTTCTCAAGTATTCCATGCGCACGTTTTGGATATTTGGGAACACTCACTTTTAATCAAGGTGTCTTTTTTATCCATTTTAATTTTTTTTCAAATTTTACTTTTTAAATTTTAATTCCAGTGTAGTTAACACACAGTGTTATATTCATTTCAGGTGTACAGTATAGTGATTCAACAATTCCATATATTACTCAGTGCTTATCAAGATAAGTGTACTCTTACGAACCATGAGAGACTATGGACTCTGAGAAACAAACTGAGGGTGTTAGAGGGGCGGGGGTGGGGGAATGGGTTAACCTGGTGATGGGTATTAAGGACGGCATGTACTGCATGGAGCACTGGGTGTTATATGAAAACAATGAAGCGTGGATCACTACATCAAAAACTAATGATGTATTATTGTATGGAGACTAACATAACATAGTAAAATCAAATTTAAAAAAAGGTAAGTGTACTATTAATCCCCTCCACCTATTTCACCCATGCCCCCACCCACCTCCCCTCTGGTAACTGTTTGTTCTATATACTTAAGAGTCTGTTTTTTGGTTTGTCTCTTTTGCTTTTCCTTTGTTCATTTGTTTTGTTTCTTAAATTCCACATATGAGTAAAACCATGTAGTATTTGTCTATCTCTGACTACCAATATATATACCACATCTTTTTTATCCATTCATCAATTGATGGACAGTTAGGTCCTTCCATAATTTGGCTCTTATAAATAATGCAGCTGTAAACATAGCAGTGCATGTATCCCTTTGAATTAGTGTTTTTGTATTCTTTTTTTTTTTTAAGATTATTTATTTATTTGACAGAGTGAGAGAGCACAAACAGGGGGAACAGTAGAGGGAGAGGGAGAAGCAGGCTCCCCGCCAAGCAGGGAGCCCGATGCGGGGCTCGATCCCAGGACCCTGAGATCATGACCTGAGCCGAAGGCAGACGCTTAACCATCTGAGCCACCCAGGCGCCCCATGTTTTTGTATTCTTTGGGTAAATATCCAATAGTGTGGTTTCATAAGGGTAGATCTATTTTTAATCTTTTTGAGGAATCTCCCTACTGTTTTCTGTAGTGACTGTACCGGTTTGCATTCCCACCAACAGTGCAAGAGGGTTGCCTTTTAAAACTCTCATTCCTTGCCAACACTTGTTTCTTGTGTTTTTTATTTTAGCCATTCTGACAGGTGTGAGGTAATATCTTATTGTGTTTTTGATTTGCCTTTCCTTGATGATGAATGATGTTGAGCATCTTTTCATGTGTCTGTTGGCCATCTGTGTGTTTTCTTTGGAGAAATGTGTGTTCATGTCTCCTGCCTGTTTTTAAATTGGATTATTATTTTTTTGGGGGGGGTGTTAAGTTGTATAAGCTCTTTATATATTTTGGATACTAGCCCTTTATTGAATATGTTATTTGCAAATATCTTCTCCTATTTGGTAGGGTATCTTTTAGTTTTGATTGTTTCCTTTGCTGTGAAGAAACTTTTTATTTTGATGTAGAACCAATAGTTTATTTTTGCTTTTGTTTTCCTTGCTTCAGGAGGCATATCTAGAAAAATGTTGTTATGGCAGATACCAAAGAAATTACTGCCTGTGCTCTCTTATAGGATTTTTATGGTTTCAGTTCTCACATTCAGGTCTTTAATCTATTTTGAATTTATTTTTGTGTATGATGTAAACAATGGTCCAGTTTCATTCTTTTGCATGTAGCTGTTCAATCTTCCCAACACCATCTGTAGAAGAGACCAAGGTGTCTTTTGTATATAAGTTTGATCCTCTCCTCCATTAACCATTAAAAATTTTGGCCTCATTCATTAAGCCTAGTTCTCTTGTGTCCTCACAGTTTACTCTCAAAATCGAAGCCATATCAATTCAAAATGATGAGATCTTGTTTGGATTTTGCTGTTTTCTTTTATTTTACATTTTCTGCCTTTAGAGAGGGGGAAATGTGGCTAGGAAAGGAGCCATCTCAGGTAAAAGGAATAGAAGTGCTCTTAGAGTCTGGTCAGGGTTGGAAAGCGTTGGGGTATTTGGGTGTTTTTCTGGGAGAAAGATGTGGAGGGGTGTTGTGTAGGGTTTTTTTTTTTTTTTCTTTTACTGGTAGATGTCCACTTTAGTTCATTGAAATTCCTTTAAAGACAGTCTCCCAAAGCCACTGTAATGACATGATTAACAACTGAGATAGCTTAGTAGTGATTCTTGTTATCCTTATAGAGAATAATGGTTGTAGCAGGACTACAGTGTATTAGGAGGTGCCTGTAGTTAGTTTGCTGACACAATATTAATGAGTCATTTCACTTAAAGTGTAACTCCCCTAATTGGCTGGCCTTTGTTCAATAACTCTTATTATGTTTGTCTGAAAAAGCCTGTAAGAACTAAATGATTACCACTGATTTTCCTCCAAGGAATAATTCTTGAAAAGTTAAAATTTCAAGTATGTTTATTCTAGGTCTTTGAACAAGTGTTTCTCAGTTTTTAAAATGTAAACATTTTATGACTGCTCCCTAAAACTTCTAATACAACTTCTGGGAGGGGTCTTCCCCAAACTATTTAGAGAGCTGGTACCTTCTGTGTCTTCCCAAGAAGAAAGAAGATACTGTAAACCTCCACTGTTTTGTAGTCTATGTTACAAAAAAAAGGGGGGGTAATGTGTTTTAATATTTGTCTTCCAAATATAAATATGTATATTCTAATTAATATGCTTTTTCAATCCACTCATTTCTCTCCCTCTTCTTGGAGTTTCTTATAGACACCTTCCACCTGCCCAGGATCCATCCAGTTCACCATTTAAGAATCATTGCTCTAGACTTTGTATTCCTGTTGAGATTGTTTCCACATTTTAAAAAATATTTCATTTATTAGAGAGACAGAGATAGTGAGAGAGAGCAGGAGCAGGGAGAAGAGGAGAAGCAGGCTCCCCGCTAAGCAGGGAGCCCGATGTGTGGTTCGATCCCAGGACCCTAGGATCACAACCTGAGCCGAAGGGAGATGCTTAACCGACTGAGCCACCCAGGCACCCCTATTTCCACATTTAATTAAAAACATGCCTATACAAAAAAACAATGGTCCAATAAATATTCTTTTGTATATATTCACAGGTCAAAAAGGATCAGCCTCTCATATAGAGTACGTTTTTTTTCCCCAAAGGTATATTAGTAGCTGTCCATCTGTTAGACCTTCCAACCACACAGACTCTTAAGACAAGCTTGAGAATTCTGTTCTTGCACCACAGAAGTCAAGGGGAAGGCTTACCTTATACTCCACAATGTTGTCCTTGTCTTTTAGAGGTAACCATCTTTAAATCAAGACAAAAAGGTAGTTCTGTAATCAAAAATGTAAAATTATCCTAAGGCTGTGTTTCTCAAATTGTAGGTCCAGACTCATTGGGAAGTCATGAAATCATCTGAGAGAGTCACTATCAGGACTGTTTTAATGAAATGGGATAAAAAGTATAGAAAATATCAGGGAACATCACGTGTAGTAAAAGTAGGACTGTATCGGGGCGCCTGGGTGGCTCAGTTGGTTGCGCAACTGCCTTCGGCTCAGGTCATGATCCTGGAGTCCCGGGATCGAGTCCCGCATCGGGCTCCCTGCTCAGTGGAGAGCCTGCTTCTGCCTCTCTCTCTGCCTGCCTCTCTGCCTACTTGTGCTTTCTCTCTGTGTGTCAAATAAATAAATAAAAATAAATAAATAAATAAATAAATAAATAAATAAATAAATAAATAAATAAAAAGTAGGACTGTTTCACAAAACTTTGGGTTCAGGTCTAGATCTACGAACACATGTTTATAACTTTGTATATACAGCTATATTTCTTGCTATGGATCACAGTAAAAAAAAATTTGATGGGGCACCTGGGTGGCTCACTTGATTTCAGCTCAGGTCATGATCTCAAGGTTGTGAGATTGAGCCCCATATTGGGCTCTGTGCTGGGTGTAGAGCCTGCTTAAGATTCTTGAGAGAGAGAGTGGGAGGGGCAGAGGGAGAGGGAGAGAGAATTCTAAGCAGACCCCATGCTGAGCACACGATGGGGGGGTTCTCAATCCCAGGACCCCGAGATCATGACCTGAGATGAAACCAGGAGTCAGACGCTTAACCAACTGCACCACCCAGGTACCCCAATATTCTGCCATTTTTATATCATTTATACTTTCACCTATTCCCTACCACCTCATTCTATCATCATCATCATCATCATTAATATATGGTTATTTTTGGTAATATTTACATACATTGAAGTGTACAATTTTTAACTGTATACTTTTGACAAAAGGATATTACAGTATAGAACATTTCCAACACCCCAGAAAGTTCCCTCGTATCCTTTTTCAGTCAATGCCTAACCTATAAGAAATAATAACTGTTTTGATTTTTTTCACCTTAGTTTTTCCTTCTCTAGTTAGTGTGTTCTTTTTTGTTATTGCTGAATAGTAATCCATTGTGTGAATGTAACACTAGGTTTTCATTTTTTACTATTGTAAATAAAGCTGCTATGAACATGCCTATACCAAAAAAAACAACATTCTCTCTCTCCCCCTCCTTCTGCCCCCTCCCCCACTTGTGCAGGCTCTCTCTCCAAAAAAAAAAAAGTAAAAAAAAAAATCTGAAAGACTTACCACGAAAGTTTTCTGAGAAAAAATGTGGCCTTGGAAATAATTGACCACGAGGAAGGTCCACAGTGAAGGATTGTGTGTCAGGTTTTTTAAAAAAAGATTTTATTTATTTATTTGAGAGAGAGAGCAAGTGGGGGGAGGGGCAGAGGGAGAGGGACAGAGAATCCCAAGCAGACGCCACGATGAGCAAGGAGCCCATCATGGGGCTCAATCCTAGGACCCTGTGATTGTGACCTGAGCCAAAACCAAGAGTTAGCGGCTCAACAGACTGAGCCACCCAGGCTCCCCTCAGTTGTGTTTTTTTTTTTTTAAGATTAATTTGTTTTAGAGAAAGACAGAGAGAACACACATGAGAGAGCACAGGGGGGAGGGGCAGAGGGAGAGAGTCTCAAGCAGACTGCACACTGAGCAGGAGCCTGACTGGGAATTTGATCTCACGACCCTGAGATCATGACCTGAGCTGAAACCAATTACATGCTTAACGACTGCACCATCCAGGTACCCCACCCTTGCTTTTTTTTTCTTTTAAGATTTATTTATTTGAGAAAGAGTATGCGTGATAGCACAGGGGGGAGGGGCAGAGCAGATTTTTAAATTTTTTGTGTATCGTTGACACACAATGTTATGTTTCCAGTGTACAACACAGTGATTCAACAAGTTTATGCCATGTTCACCACAAGTGTAGCTACCATCTGTCCACATACATCACTATTACAGTATCATTGACTATATTCTTTATGCTGTATCTCCCACTCCCTTCACCCATTTTGCCCAACAACCCCACCTCCTCCCCTTGGGAAACCAACAATTTGTTCTCTGTATTTATAGGTCTGATTCTGCTTTTTTGTTTATTCATTTTTTTATTCCACATATTAGTGAAATCATATGGCATTTGTCTTAGTCTGCATTATTTCACTTAGCATATACCCTCTAGGTCCATTCATTATCTCAAATGGCATGATCTAATCCTTTTTATGGCTGCATAATATTCCGTTATATATATAAGGGATGTGTGTGTGTGTCTTCTGCACCTTCCTTGTTCATTCATCTATTGATAGACATTTAGGTGGCTTCCATATCTTGGCTATTGGAAATAGGCTGCAGTAAACAAAGGGGTACATATATCTTTTTGAATTAATGTTTTCATTTTCTTTGGGTAAATACACAATAATGGAATTATTGGATGTTATGGTATCTCTATTTTTAATTTTTGAGGAACTTCCTCATGGGGACCTGCTTTCCCACCTAACCATAGAGCACAGCTGGTGCTCGTGAGGCATGTGGACAGTGTCTGGAAAGTATAGACCCAGCTTCTTACTTCCATAAACTCCTAGGTGAATAGTCTTAAAAATGTTTACACATATACACACAGTCCTCCCCTGCCCCATAGCTGGATACACCCTGGCTGGATGCTCCAATTAAGTCCATGGACTTTTTAAAGAACTTGGAAAAAAAGGTATGAGTATGCTAGATGTTATGACAGAAAGGGAACTCTGTGATTTCTCTGTTCTAGTACTCACTGATAGATAGGGAAACTGAAACCTGAAGTGGTAAAACTTTGTCTTCTGGTTCACAGAGTGCTATATGTAAAACTAAAAGAAGCCACCTTGTTGCCAACTCTGGTATTTTTAAATTATATAAAAAAGTATGTAATTAATTTGCAATGTAAAAAAATTAGAAAATACAGATTAACAAAAGATGAAAAATAGAAACATACATATATTTTTTCTTTCAAGGATGTGATTATGAGAAAATCTATATGATCTTGGGTTTGATGATGACTTCTTAGATGCATCACCAAAAGCACAACCTATGAAAAAAAATTAAGTTGGACTTCATTAAAACTAAAAACTTCTTTCCAAAAGACACTACTAAGAGAATGAAAAAACAAGCCACACTTGGAGAAAATCTGTGCAAAACACATACCTGATAAAGGACTGGTATCCAAAATATACAAAAAATTATTAAAACTCAACAATAAGAAAATAACCCAATTTACAAATGGACAAAAGACCTGAACCCTTCATCAAAAAAGATACAGAAAGATATTCAACATGTCATTAGAGAATTAAAAATTAAAATCACTATGAGATACCACTACACACCTATTAGAATGGCCAAAATCCAGAACACTGACAATAGTGAATGCGGTAAGGATGTGGAGCAGTAAGAACTCTTATTCATTGCTGGTGAAAAGGCAAAATGCTGCTGTGGAAAACAATTTGGTGGCAGTTTCTCTAAAAGTTAAACACAGAATTACCATGTGATTTGACAATTCCACTTCTAGGTACATATCCAAAGAAATAGAAAGCAGGGACTCAAGCAGATACTCGCACACCAATGCTCCTAGCAGCATTTCTCACAGTAGCTAAAAGTGGAAACAATCCAAGTGTCCATCAATGGATAAATGGATAAAAAAAAATGTAATATATACATAAAGTGGAATATTTAGCAATAAAAATAAATTAAATACTGATACATCTACAATATAGATGAATGAACACATTATGTTATGTCAGACGCAAATAAGCCAGACACAAAAGGAGAGGTATTGGGGCGCCTGGGTGGCTCAGATGGTTGAGCGTCTGCCTTCGGCTCAGGTCATGATCCCAGGGTCCTGGGATCGAGTCCCGCATCGGGCTCTCTGCTCCTTGGGAGCCTGCTTCTCCCTCTGCCTCTCATGAATAAATAAATAAAATCTTTAAAAAAAAAAAAAAAGGAGAGGTATTACATGATTCCTCTTATATGAAGTACCTAAAATAAGGAAATTTATAGAGACAGAAAATAGAAGTTACCAGGCGCTGGGGTAGAGTGGGGTTTGGGGGTTATTGTTTAGTGAGTATAGAATTTCTGTTTGGGTTGATGAAAAAGTTTTAGAAATAGTGATGATGGTTATACAACACTGTGAATGTACTTAATGCTACTGAATTATACACTTAAAAATGGTTAAAAGAGTAAATTTCATGTTATGTATATTTTATCACAATTTAAAAAAAAGGATGAGTGGCTGCCAAGGATTTGGGGGAAGGGAAAAAGGAATGATTAGGTGGAACACAGGGAATTCTTAGGGTACAGAAACTATTCTGTATGGTACCCTAATGGTGGATATATATCATTATACATTGGTCAAAACCCATAGCATGTATAACACAAAGAATGAATCCTAATGTAAACAATGAACCTTGGTTAATAATAATGAATCAATACTGGCTCATCTATTTTTTTTTTAAAGATTTTATTTATTTATTTGAGAGAGAGAGAATGAGAGACAGAGAGCATGAGAGGGAGGAAGGTCAGAGGGAGAAGCAGACTCCCTGCCGAGCAGGGAGCCCGATGCGGGACTCGATCCCGGGACTCCAGGATCATGACCTGAGCCAAAGGCAGTCGCTTAACCAACTGAGCCACCCAGGCGCCCCCTGGCTCATCTATTTTAATAAATATACCACACTAAATGCAAAATGTTAAAAGAGGGGAAACTGTATGTGGCCAAGGGTGGGAAGAGGTGTATGGGAATTCCCTGTACTTGCTGCTCAATATTTCTGCAAACCTAAAACTGCTCTAAAAAGAAAATCTATTAATATTTTTAAAATGAGACTGTGGGCGCCTGGGTGGCTCAGTCGGTTAAGCGACTGCCTTCGGCTCAGGTCATGATCCTGGAGTCCCGGGATCGAGTCCCGCATCGGGCTCCCTGCTCGGCGGGGAGTCTGCTTCTCCCTCTGACCCTCCTCCCTCTCATGTGCTCTCTCTCTCTCATTCTCTCTGTCTCAAATAAATAAATAAAATCTTTAAAAAAAAAAAAATGAGACTGTAATATGATTATTTTTGTAACTTGCTTTTTTCACTACTATGTTCATATTTTTTTTAATGTTTTTTTTTTAAAGATTTTATTTATTTATTTGAGAGAGAGAATGAGATAGAGCGAGAGCATGAGAGGGGGGAGGGTCAGAGGGAGAAGCAGACTCCCTGCTGAGCAGGGAGCCCGATGCGGGACTCGATCCCAGGACTCCAGGATCATGACCTGAGCCGAAGGCAGTCGCTTAACCAACTGAGCCACCCAGGCGCCCTACTATGTTCATATTTACTATCATCCTTCCAGGGATTCAGCCTGGACAGTGAAGGGCAAGTATAGGGTGGTGATGGGACATTAGGCCAAAACAGAGATAAGGCTGTGGAAAGGAGGATGAGATTCAGAGGATGTGGGAATTTAGGAGCAGGGGATATTTTACCCAAAGGACTACAGAGTAGAGAACTAGAATTTTGAGCAGATGAGCAAAGATAACTGAGCCCTTGAATCTAAGGATCTCCAACAGGTTAGGAATTTGAGTAGGGCAGGGAGTTTCAACTCATGTTCATGGAATCCTGGTCCCCTGCTGGCAAGAGGTTGGCATGACAGAATTGAGCAAGAGCAAGGAAATAAAAGTCTCACACACTTAACTCCTGTGCTCAGAATATTCTATGACCTCGCTGCCATAGCGGAATGAGCAGGAAAAAAGTCTAGCAGTTATGGTCAGCTGTTTGAAATTTCCGTGATAGAAATCTACTGGGGGCAGGTAGGAGCCTGTGGGGGACCATGGGAAGGGCCTGTTCCACCTAAGCCAGGATGTGTGTACATTAACCTTGGCTTTTCACCTGATGATGCTGTGACCCTTCTGAGTCACATTCCTTCTCTTGGGCATCCTCCTACATGGCTGTCTGCCCAACTCCCACCAGGCAGGGAGGATGTGCCTGTCACAAGACCTCCTATGATCTCGGGGATGCTTTAGGAAAACACGTGGAGGGTGTTGGCTCAGCAAGCTTGGGCCTTGGGCCTCCTCACCCTGAGGGTCACAACAGGGGCTGGGCCCCCATCCGTTAGGCAGAGAATCATCATTCAGAGGAGGGACACATTGATGCTTCTTCCCATCCTGCGTTTTTCTGCATCTTGCTAGCAGTGGACACACTGGGTCCTATCAGTGGAAGAGAGTCCTGCCACCACCTCTTGGTTTACTGGGATACTGAGTCATCCAGGATTTCCTTACCAATCAGTGGAGCAGGAGTGTCCCATAGTCCCCCATACCACATCATAGGGAGATTACAGCACTTCCTGCATTTCCTTTAGCTCTTGGCTCCTGTGTGGTAGGTCAGAAGGTGGGAATGCAGAGGTGGGGAATGCAGAGGTGGGGAATGCAGAGGTGGGGAATGCAGAGGTGCCACCTTCTGAGAGATATAAGGTGTCCAAAACAGAGAGCCATACCTTCCAGGCAGGGCAGCCTGTCTTTCTGCCAGGTCTGGCATGTGTGATTCTGTGGTAGATCTAGGGGGACAGGGAATCAGGAGTTCACTTTTAAGATGAATATTGGACATCCATGTGTTTATTTTGATTAGGCAATTTGGGCATGTGAGACTGTCTACCCAGGAGATCATGATCTGCATAGAGGCAAGGCCTGTGTCTTGGTGACTGTTATGTCTGCCATAGTTCCTGGAAGACAGTAAGTACTCAAATATTTTAATTGTTGAATGTAAGATGCCTTTCAAGGTCATTTTTATTGTGACACCTTTATGTGACCCCAGGGTTCTCCTTATCAGCTGAGTACCTCCTCCTGGGACAGGATCCCATATACCATAGCACTCATCACACCGATTTAATAATTTTTCTGTCTCCCTAGCCTAGTCTCATGGTTCGTGGTTTTAAATACATCTATTTATCTATCTAGCTATCATCTATCTTCTTCTTCTTCATCATCATCATCACCTATGTATATCTATTTATCTAGTTGTCTATCTGTCTGCCTAAAGCCTAGGCCCTTCCATGAACTCCAGGGTCATATGCTCAAATTGTCTAATCAATATATACACTTGAATGTCCAGTATCTATCTCTGTGTGAAAGTGAACTCCTAATTGGATATAATTTTTAAAAATAAATTTAAAAAAAAAAAGTGGACTCCTGATTACCACTCCCCCTTTCCAATCACACATATCATTCTATTCCAGTCCTAGCATTTCTCACATCAGTTAATGGTAACTCCCTATTGCCAGAACTTTGGGCCAAAAACATTGGTGTTATCCTTGATTTTTTATTTTTTCTAACTGTCCACATCCAATCTATCAGTAAATGGATATCAGTATCCTATTGTCTCTACTTCAAAATGATTCCAGCATCTAAACACTTCTGGTCTCCTCTGCTGCTAAGATTACTGGAATAATCTCATGACTAATCAATCTCCTTGCTTCTATCCAAGTCTATACCCTCAACACTGCTGTTAGCAACTCAGCCTAGGTGATCATTTTAAAACATAAGGCAGATTTAAGCAGATCCTCTAACAGCAACTTCCATTTACTCAAAAAGTCAAAGTCTTTGCAATGACCTTCCAGGCCTTACCCCATTTGGCCCCTTTACAGCTCTGATTTGTCCTCCATTACTTTCCCCCTTAATGATTACTCTGCTTTGGGCTCACTGTCCTTCTTCCTTGGAATAGCTCAGGCATGCTCCAGCCTCCAGACCATGTTTCTGACATGAAAGTTGCTCAGTTATCCATGTCTGACATGAAATTTCCTCAGTTACCTATGTGATTTACTCTCTAATCTCTCTCTAGTCCATGCTCACATTTTTTAAAATTTTATTTATTTGACACAGAGAGAGAGCACAAGCACGGGGAGCAGCAGGCAGAGGGAGAAGCAGGCTCCCTGCCAAGCAAGGAGCCTGATGAGGGACTCGATCCCAGGACCCTGGATCATAACCGGAGCTGAAGGCAGATGCTTAACTGACTGAGCCACCCAGGCATCCCACATGCCCACATTTTGGGGGAAAAAAAAAAAAGATTTTATGTATTTATTTGTCAGAGAGAGAGAGCACAAGCAGGGGGAGCTGCAGGCAAAGAGGGAAGCAAACTCCCCACCAAGCAAGGAGCCCGACACGGGGCTCAATCCCAGGACCCCAAGATCATGACCTGAGCCAAAGGCAGATGCTTAACTGACTGAGCCACCCAGGCACCCTCATGCCCACATTTTTAGTGAGACCTGCCCTGAACTCCCTATTTAAAACTGCACCCCACCTAAGTCTTCCCCAAACTTCTTACCTTTTATATATTTGGTCTTCTTCTACATACTGTATTTTTTACTTATGCTTTTTTTTTTTAAGATTTTATTTGTTTATTTGACAGAGACACAGCGAGAGAGGGAACACAAGCAGGGGGAGTGGGAGAGGGAGAAGCAGGCTTCCCGCGGAGCAGGGAGCCCGATGGCGGGCTTGATCCCAGGACCCTGGGATTGTGACCTGAGCCAAAGTCAGATGCTTAACGACTGAGCCACCCAGGCACCCCTACTTATGCTGCTTTTATCTCCCTCCCTAGTGTACCATCAACGTAAGCTCATTAAAGACAGATTGTTTTTTCCTCTTTTGTTCATTGCTGTATACTCAGTGCTTATACAAGTGTGTGGCATATAGTAGACGCTCAGTATTAGTTGAAGGAATGAAAAAAATGCATGAGTGAATGCCATCCATTCTCTAGTTTGGCAATCTCATTCTGATCCCTCAAACATTTTAATATGCTTTTGATTATCATAGGTACTTCTCCAGCAAGTTACTGTTCTCTTACATGGCATACCCATTTGCTTGACACCATACATTTGCTCAGTTTGTACTTTCAGCCTGGGGAAACCCAGAGATTCCCCACTTCCTTCCTGGACAACTTCTTATCCTTTGAAATTCAGTCTACATATCACCTCTTCTAGGAAAATTTCCATGAACCCCCTCCCCCTACCAAATTAGGTTAAGTGCCCTGTGTGTATTTCCCCTACATCCTCTAATTAGTCCTTATCACAGTGCTTTTAGTAACTTTCTATTTGACAGTCTACTCCATGCTTCCATAAGCTCAATGGAGGAAGGCCTGGTGTTGTTCACCATTGTGTTCCTAGTGTCTGGCATAGTACCTGGCACATAGTAGTTGAATATTTGAACTGTTGAATATAAGACTCAGGTCAAAGTCATTTTTATTGTGATCTTTTTGGGAACCTTCTCTTTAACTGATCTTTGTTCTAGGAGGCATTTATCCCATGCAACTGAAAGGCAATGGGGGTCAAACTGGCAACAGGCTACAGCAGACTCCCAGATGGGTTAGCCCTTCTAAAGATCTAATCAATAACAACAGGGTGCAGAGAGGGGAGATTCTATCATTTGCTTCTGACACGTCACATTATCTGTGTTCTTTTGTGTTTATCAAGGATGAGCATTGTGACACTCCTGTAAAAAACTTCCCTTCAGACTGTGGGCATATATAGAAGTTATTGGTGAATTGTGCCTATGGACCCAAAATGCATTAGATTCCTGGCTGCGACTTCTTATACTATCATCATGCCCACATTGTTCCTCTAGGGCCCATAGATGCCACGGGAAGACATGATAGAATTCAAGCCTGGTGCACCCTCAGTGCACCTTGGACAAGGGTCTTCCTTCTTTGCTCAAGTCCCCCTATCCACAATTCAGGGTGGGACTGAAAGAATTGTGTGGAAAATGCTGATCTATTTGAAATATGAGTTTAAGCTCCTATATTACATGGGAAGTATTATCTACCTTCTCTACTCTCTACATCACATACAACCTTGAAAATAAGGAGGCACAAACAGGTGGTTCTTTGCTTAGAGGTATAGAGTATATTTGGAGAGGGTCCTGCCTCACCTGCACATTAACGGAAAGGATGACTTCCTTTTTCATGGGCATGCAGAGGATTGGGAACCTACGAACTCCTTTTTCCTGGACTGGGTATTCTTTTGTGTAGACCAGTGCCTTCTGCTGAGGTGAGAGCTGAGACATGGGATGGATTTTCTGGCTGAGTGGCACAAGTCAGCTGAGGACAGTGCTTGGAGCTGTCATGGGAAAGGCACAGGAACCAGGAGCGTCTGGGCAGAAGGGATTGTTGCTTGAGTTCACTGTCCAGAGACTGGGGGGCATCAAAGAAGGTCATGCCCTCCTCCTCCGTTTTCTTCTCCAACTTGGCTCCTGTCACAGGGTGTTTGGTGGGGGATGGAGTCTTCTCAACCTTTTTTGTCATGGTTTTGGGCACTGTCTCATCCTTAGAGAGGAGAATGGATTCTTTATGCCCTTGACCTTTCATCTCGGGGTTAATCCAGTGTGGAAAGTGCTTCACCTTATTTCCTAAGCCAGCTTCTGCAGCTTCTGGAAGAATGGGATCTTGTTAATTTGGGCTGCTTTTAATAGACCCTGCAGCTCTTGACCCTAGAAAGTGTGGCCCTATAAATTTTGGCCCTGCAAAGTTGGGATCTCAAAAAATGTGGTCAGTTTCAATGCTGGACTTACAATTTGGCCCAGCAAATAATGGCCCAGTCAGTTGGTCATGTAAGGTCTGGCCCATTAAGCTCTGGCAACTCCAGTTTTGGCATTCTGAGGAATCCTTGTTTGGGTGAGATCATTCAGCTTGCTTTAACAACCTTACAGACCATTCTCATCTGGCCTTTTGACTCAAGGAGTCCCTAGGGGAAACTCTAGGAACTCAAAGTGAAGGAGAAACTGGTGAAGGTGATGATAGGGATCAGTCAGCTGAGGGGATGGAAATGGTGGCTCTGCAGATCCAGATAGATCCTTGCTAGTTCCAACTCACTCAAGGCAACCATCTTGACCTAACAAATTATACTTGAGAAAGATCCTGGAGATACATTTGGGAAGTCAGGGGTGCTAAGGGTTCTATTTATAAGAGTCCCCCCTGGCCTCTGAACCTCAACAGAGTAGATGTTCTCTCTGGCTAGGGAGAGCTTCAAAGCAGCACCCCCTTGTCTGTGATTCTCTGTTGCTTTAAGTCTTCCTGGGTCCTCTGTTTTCTCTGCTGGGGTAGGGAGTTGTCCTCACCTTTGCAGGGGATAAGGGTTCCAGGGCTCCTCCAGGTTGAGCTTGTTCACACTGGTTTCCAGATGAATACAAAGCACCTGGGCCCCTGTTGTGTCCCCAGTGGGTTGTGAGATCTTGGAGGCCCGGTGGGACTAACTTGCCTTTGGTTCTCCTGCACTGCCTTAGTTTAACTGTAAGCTGTTCTTTTAGGTGGAGCATTCTAGAGCACATGGGATGATACCTGGTGGGATGGATAGATCCTGGAGCAATGTTTTTCCTTGGTTGTTTAGACTCCAAAAGGAGTTCTAGGTACAGATATTCCTTGGGACATCCACAACTTGTTCCTGGACTCCTTTGTCTTTATAAGACTTCCCAAATGTATCTCCAGGAATTTCTTTTTTAGGTAAAAATTTAGTTTGGCCAAGATGGGTATCTTGAGTGAACAGGGGCCAGCAGGATGTCTGGCTCTCTAGAGGCACCATCTCCATTCACCTATACTTCAACCTGGAATGCTTATGCACTGTCTGCACAAGTCTCATTGGCATCTTGAAAGCTGGCCCAGGACTTACACATTGGTGTTTAGATGATATTAAGCCATAGGTTCTACTGTCCCCCAACAGGCCCAGACACGTCAAGTGATTGGCTAGTGATTGGCTAGTGATTGCCAGGGCCATGGCTTTGGAGAAAGCCACATAATAAAAAGCTGGCAGCCCTGACAGGAAGGCCAAAACTTGTCTACAGTTTCTCAATGGCTCCTTGGGAAGATACCCAGGCAGGTGCTGATCAGGATGATCAGTAACAGCATCAGGTGAGGCTTGTTGCTGCTAGTCAAGGCCTATCAGTATTGAGGATGTAGCTTCCTGATCCATGTAGGGGCTAACAGCTGCCTCCACATCTAGGGACTTACTTTCTGGGCACAAGAGAACCAAGCTGTTGCCAGGGCACTTGGAATGCTGTAGACCCAATGATTTCTAGTCCCAACAGCTACAAATGTGAACAGGAACAATGCCCTAGCAATTTTTACCACACCTGTAGTCACTGTAGCTCTGCAACATTGCCTTAGCTGGACAAGCAACTGTGGCCTGGCCCTGCTCCCACAGTGGATCAGAACAGGTCACTATCCCCACTGGCCTCTAGGTCTACAAGCTAGGGGACACTCACACTGGTCAGTGTGCTGCTCTGGGGCAGGGGCTGCTGGCGAGGAGGGGACAGAAGCAACTGTTTGGACTGCTGGATCTTCTGGGGCAGGCCCTTGCAATAGTGAATCAATTTGCTAAATCAACCACTTCTGAAAGTAGAACTCAAGCAGCTCTGGGCATGTTCCAGGGAAACACCACCTCCCTCTTAAAGACTGAAATGGGCTTCTCCTAGCAGGTAGGCCCCTAGGGACAGGCAGAAACATGTCTCAGGGCTTCGTTTTGTATGATTCTCTGCATCTGCAGAGATTACTGGGCAACAGCTGGCAAGCCCCACTGAAGATGTGGCTGCCTTTGCAGCTGGTGCCACTCTAAGGCTTCACCCTTGGACAGAGGAGGAAGTGGGATATTGATATGGGTTCGTTGTTAGTCAGAGGGAGAAGCCCCAAATTTGGGGATGTGGAAAGAAGATGGGGCTAACTTAGGTGGGGGAAATTTTAGACAGTACAGAGATCAAGAAGAAATTATTGAAGAAAAAGGGACTGGGGCTCCCGTTTTGTGGAGAGATCTTTGGGCAGACTGAGGACTCATTGTGCAGAAAAGAGGAATCAAAGAAAGGTAGCTATGTTTCTGCTGCAGATAGCACACTGAGGCATCAGTGGGTCCTCCAGGCAATGGATAGAGACCACTTAGAAACGAAACGTAGTAGAGGGTAGAGCCAGAGCCATGGAGTTTGGGATTTGCTTGCAGTGTCTTTGCTCTGGTTTCATAGTGGATCCTTCTATAACCCCAGAAAGTTTGGGCAGACTGGCTCAACTCTCATGAACCCAGGTCAGGAAGATAGACCATATTTTCAACAGAGGCCTTAGAGGTAGCATTATGATGAAAGAAATGGTTGGGTTTTTTCTCCCAGGCTTGGAAAATATTTGGGGCTATGTGTTATAAGCTGTCATAAGAACTCTTCTAAAGATGTTGGGAGCCCTCAGGTATAGAAATGCATGCATTTATATGCATGTACTTAAGGATACCTCAGGGCTTTGGGGAAATAGGAACATGCAAGGCAATGGGGTGTTTTAGGTTCATGAGTTCTGAATTCAGGGAAAGAAAGAGAATCAGATATTCAAGGGCAGCTTACCTTGTTTCTCCAGCACACATTCAGAGTGGCTCTTCCTCTTGTCCTGATTCACAGGAATCCTAGGCTCCTCACTTGAAGAAGAAAGAGCTCCTGCATCCCTGGACACATCTGGCACTTGAAATCCCTTCCTTCGCTGAAGGTGTTCAGCCTGCTGATCTTGGATGCTGACATTGGTTGACTGGGCAGCTGACTGTGTTAAGGATTTCGGATCCGTTAATTGTAACTTTGTGGGGGTTACAGATGGAAGTGAAAGATCTTTGGAGTGCAGGGAACCCTGACTCTGCTCCAAAGAGAGACTAGACATGGACAAAATCTCTAGGCAAGAGGAGTCCTGCGATGGCCCCGATGAAGGTGGAGAGATCAGGGTGTTCTCACCCACCAGCAACTGCTGAATCTCCAGAGCCACAGCATTGCAGATGGGGCAGGTAGGATCCGCACACAGGAGCCGCCTCACACTTCCCTCCTTAGGAAGCCAGCCCTGGCTGGGAAGGGAAGATGGCAACAGTTACTGATGGAGTGACACCTGCCTCTTTTTGTTTGTTTGTTTTGTTATGCTTTTTTAAGTAGGCTCCACACCTAGCATGGAGCCCAATGCGGGCCTTTTTTTTTTTTTTTAATGTTATGTTAGTCTCCACACAGTACATCATTAGTTTTTGATGTACTTCCCAAAGCAGGGCTTGAACTCACAACCCTGAGATCAAGACTTGAGCTGAGATCAAGAGTGGGATGCTTAACCAACTGAGCCACCCAGGCACCCCAACACCTGCCTCTTTGAATATGTGTGGCCTGGAGATTTCGTTCACCCTCCCCTAGTCCTGGAAGCCTTGGGGCCTGTACCCTCATGGTGTTTACCCATCTCCTTTGCCTCCTAGGAAAAGGCCATTGGCAAATTATGTTGGGCTGGGCTGGGCTGAGGGTCTGGAGCTTGTTGGGCTAGATCTCAGACAACCCGTGGGAATGCAGGGCCATGAGAGACTAAGAGGTGGGGTGTACTGTCTGTTGATCTATGTTGAGAAGCTGAACCAGGAGAAGGAAACCAGGCAGAGGCAGGGAGCCAATGGTTAGCTGAATGGGCATCACCAGGAACATTCCCAAAAGAACCTGGAATCAGTCTCATCTGGGGTTAAGAAGGCCACGGCCAAAAAAAAAAAAGAAGGCCACAGCCTGGCATTCAGTATTCCTAAGCTGTGGAAAATGAGGTCTTTGTGGGAACTCTGCATTCTGGAGACTATGGAGTGTCCTAGCTCCTGTACATAGCATCTCTTAAAGGCCAATCCCATTCTTTAGAGATTTTAAGAAGAGGATAAGATGACACGATCCTTTCTGAGGGCTGTCCCAGGAATTGGCCTCCCTGAAGATAAAACCATGGAGGTAATATTAGCAGGCTCCACGGGTCTGCCCTTGAATAGTTGTAACTATAAAGGGAATATGACATGGTGATTTATTTATGCATGCATTTCTCTATTCTCTTGACTGGATAATTTGTCTGTGGCTGAGTACAAACTCATGTAGAGTCGTCAATGAATTACATAGTAGCAAAATCCTGAATTTCAGGACCACTGTGAACCTAAGCCCAGAGCAGAACTGGAAGACTCCTCCTTCCTGAGACACCTGATCCCCTTCTGCCCTGACAACCCTCTCAACCAGTCCTCAGCATCCACTATGTCTGACGCCCTCCCAGGCCAAGCAGAGAAATCATCACAGGCCAGGCTGGGAGTTTAGAGACTGCAAAGAGTAAGTGATCACCTTTTCATAACAGAGAGCAGCTGCCATGGCTTCTCAGCTTCTTCTCGGGAATGTCTCCTAGCTGAAAAACCAGGACAGTGTTACAAGGAATGAGAGGATGCAGGGACATCCTATAGCAAGCTGAAGGTCTTTGAGTAAGAGGAGGCTGAAAACCCCAACAGTCAATGCTCTAAGGCACGTCTGTGTACAACTTAACCCGCTGCAACATGTTGTCCTAGACCTAATTTCATTTGATCATCACAACCACACCCTGAGTGAGGCAGGATCATGAGATGCCCATTTCAGGGATCACAGACTGAGAGATGAAGTGACTTCCACAAGGTCGTAAAACTAGTAAATGACACAGCTAAAGGCTTCTGTCCTGCTTCCTCATTCTTCATT
Source organism: Mirounga leonina (assembly GCF_011800145.1). Classification (NCBI taxonomy): domain Eukaryota; kingdom Metazoa; phylum Chordata; class Mammalia; order Carnivora; family Phocidae; genus Mirounga; species Mirounga leonina. The sequence goes on along the minus strand of NW_023270433.1, from coordinate 36,021,675 downwards.
CCCAGGGGCAGGGGTAAGGTAGAGAATTTTGGAACATTCCTAGGCCTTGAGAATTTTGGAACATTCCTAGGCCCTGATTTCCCACCCAAGAAAGTCTTCTGGGAGAATCTGTCAACTGGGGTAATTGGAGCCTTCAGTGGTTAGAGCACCTGACTACTTGTTCCAGGGGTCATAGAGGGACAGGAATCAGGGGAATCTTGCCCATAGTGAGGGGAGTCCAAGGAGAAACTAGGACTTTACCTCTTGATGTTCTATCTTTAGCCCTTTGTTTGACTCTCCGGTGACTCTTGAAAACAAAAAAGTTAGAGTATTAAGCTGGGCACCTTTTACTTTTTGTGTCTAAATGAGACAAAACCTGTAAATATTTCCCAAATTTTTTCTATATTCCAATTTTATATATATACTCTCCTACCATTCTTTCCCCTACTCTATCTTTTCCACCCATCATTTCCCTTCTCTTATTACTAATTCATTTTAAGGCTCTTCTATACTCCAAACCTCTACCCCCATTCCCTGAACAAGTTCTGTGGGGAGATCAAAGTGAGACAGGAGGAAAGAGGAACAGATTAAAGGATAAGAGGTCTAGTAGCCAAAGGATTTTAGCTATCCAAGGTCCTGAATGTCTCCCAGCCAGAAGAATCAACCCAAATTTGGAGCTCTTCTGGGATCCATGAAGAAACCCCCATAAAAAAGAAGGGGTCAGGGTAACAGGAGAAAGTAAGGGGATAAAATCTTGTTTGAGGCTTAATCAGTTCAGGCATGGTCATTGTGTCTCCCTACCTGGCAACAGCTCCTGTTAGGTCCCAACCTTAATTCTTGGTGGCTCTTCTTCACTTGCCAAATAATTAATGCAATAATAATGAAGGAGCCATAAATGTATAAGGAATATCCAAAATCACACAGAAGAAAGGTAGGGGTCAACATAATCTAAACGTCACTAGCCATCTCTCTTCCTAGGCTTTCAGGGACTTGGAACCTAATGCCTCCAAATTCTAGACGTTGTCATCTCTGCCTCACAGAAGATGGAACCAGGTCACTAGACTACATCACAAAGCTCTCCTATTTCAAAAGGTATGCAGAGCATCACAGGCCTTTATTTGTCTAGGAGAAGCTCATGTGATGCAGTGTTCAGATGAGGTGTCTGGTTGTCTGTATGAGTTGCAGAGCTTGGGCCCTAGAGGTGCCAAGGTCATGGGCAGCATATATTCTTTCATGCTCTATTCCCTATAACCTGATGGCTTAGCTCTCTCCTTAAGACAACAGTCTGGCACCTATCCTTAGATAAGTTAGTCTTTATGTACACTGCATGCCCTATAAGAGAGAGACTGGCTAGGTCAGAGGAACTCCATCACCTGTACTGGGAAGATAACTAAAAAAACACACAAGAGGCTAGGACATACATATCTTGTTAACTATTAGAAAGTGAGGATTTTGATGTCACAGGCAATTGGTGGTCAGTATTAAGAGGTTCAAGAAGAGGATCATGTCTGATCTGTCAAGGAAAGGATATAGCTGCTGCCTTTGAAAATAACTATCTGAGAGTTAAAGAAGGATTCCTCCCAGTCTATGGTCAAGCTTGAGATGGGGGGGGGAAAGACTGTAAATACTGCCTTCCATGAGGCACATAAGTGAGGTTCTCTTCTGGAGCTTGATTTTCCGAAACAGCCTCTATAGATCTTTCAGCATCCTGCCTATTCCTGGAGATGGGTCACTGGCAACACTTTTGATTAAGGACTACAAACTTGTGGTTCTTTGGTTGAATCCAACATGGCTGGAATGTTTGGCTAAATGTTTTATGAAGTCTGAATTTGAATACCTTTAGGCAGGGCAAGCTTTTTCTTGTTCAACCTCAGTTACCCACCACTCTTATATCCACTGATTCACACATTAATGTTAACGTCATGGCCCCTGTCGACATTGTGAGAAGCCTCCAACACCCTAGGACTTCTGAATTTCCTTAAGTTCTTGCCCTATTGATAAGAGTGGTCCCACACCCCCAAAATTCTTAGGCTCAACATCTCTGAAAGTGCTACTTGGCCCTTCCTCCAGCATCCAGTCTACCACCAGCCAGGTGTGGTGAGCACTCAATCTGAGGTCATCCCTAAACTGGGCAATATCAAAGGCACAAACACATGTGAGTTGTGTTACCTGCCTGTTCTCAAGACACTTAAGAACCTAGTTAAAAGATAAAACTAGGGCGCCTGGGTGGCTCAGATGGTTAAGCGTCTGCCTTCGGCTCAGGTCATGATCCTGGAGTCCCGGGATCGAGTCCCACATCGGGCTCCCTGCTCGGCGGGGAGTCTGCTTCTCCTTCTGACCCTCCTCCCTCTCCTGCTCTCTGTCTCTCATTCTCTCTCTCTCAAATAAATAAATAAATAAAAATCTTTAAAAAAAAAAAAAGATAAAACTAATTCACATGAATCAAGAATCAACCTTATTAGGGCTTGGGGAAGAGGGGATTAAGGAGTTATTATTCAGTGGGTACAGAGTTTCTCTTTGGGATGATGAAAAAGTTCTGAAAATGGATAGTAGAGATGACTGCACAACACTGTAAATGTTTTAATGACACTGAACTATACACCTAAAAATAGTTAAAACAGTAAATTTTATGTTAAGTATATACCACAATTTAAGAAACAAAAAGCAAAAAAACCCACCCTACCAATTATTAGTATGAGGGATCTTTTTTATTAGCTATAAGGAAGAATACTCTGACAATGATTTCATAAAAAAATGGATTAGTGAATGTTTTTTTAAGTGTCTTTTTTATATAGAACAAAACGCAAACAAAATACATCCTTACATTTAAAATAACTTAAGAGGAGTCTCACCCTGATGATGGATGAATTTGAGCCATTTTAACATCTTCCCTGAACTTACAAATACCATTCTACAAAAATGAGAAGACTTTTTCAACCAAAGAGTGCTGAATATCAAGTTAACAAACAGCTTGCATCACCTTTTTAGTAGCAGGTCGAGATACCTACAATGTAGCTTGAATCTTTAACTTTTATTATTCCTTCCCAACCTGCTCCTGCTTTCTGCAGCTGCTGCTGCCTTCTATGCTACTTCAACAGTTCTGTCTTCCATTAACCTGACCTAATGTGGCCCTGCATGGTGTTTGGTGTCCTCCCCTGGGCTGTGAATATATGTGATTAATAAACTGCTGTCAATCTCATAGGTCCAGTGTCCAGTGCTGCGAGTTCAACCACCTCCAGAACCCTAGGACACTCCGTCCCTCACCAGTGGGATGAAGAGAAGGTGAACAGAATATTGTATGTCCTACCCAACCAGCTCTGCTTCCCACAGCTGCTGCTGCCTTTTTACTGCAGAAACAGTTCTCAGTCTCCTCCTAACCCCCTGCCCATGACAAAACCATCAGATTGCACAAACCTTGCACCTGCTCCAATCAATGCACTATTTACCTTACAGATAACCCACAGCCACTGCCATCCTACTAAGCCATTAAAACCATCTGCTGTGAACCCCTCTGCAGCAACTCACTCACCCTTGTTCCTGTCTCCAAACTCAGGAGTTAGAGCCAAAGACAATCTTATGTGTTTTTGCAGAGTAGGCCTTTAGTACAGGTTTGTTTACTGCCTTGGTACTCATTGATGAAGGGTGCTTGAGTGGTTAGGACAGTGGGATCAGTGTCTTCCCAAACAAAGGCGCATTCATGTAATGCACACATCGATGATGTGGGCATGGATCTTCACATTTGCCCTTCCTGCTTCACAGTTTATAGTGAAGAGCAAACAAGGGAAACGAAGCACCTGAAAAGCCTCTGTGGACCTCTGGAGGGCTACACAACTATAAATTCCATTCATTTGTTTCGAGAAGACTTACCAAAGCCAGACTCTTCTTCCATGAGTGTGCCACAGTGCCACAATTACTGTAATAGTAGAAGTTCTTCAGGAAACGGTTCACAGTTGTTGACTCATATGTACCATATGGGTCATCTCAGAGCCCCATAAAGAAAAATCCTGAAAGACATGCCACTGATGTGAGTTGGTCCCTCCACACAAACCTTACAAAGGAGTTCTGCTGTGTCTCAGTATCAGAAAATATTACTGAACATCTAAGATGTGCCAAGGTGCTAGGGACAGAGAAGCACAATGTGCTAGTCAGCAGCAGCATTTTTATAATGGGTGTTTTTATTAATGCCCAAGAGTTAAAATTTGCAGGGAGATGGACAGGAAACCCCATAGTAGTGTCAGGCAGCAAGACCAGGAGTGCTCATGCAGCAGGTTACAGTAAGCGTTAAATGTAGCAAGCAGCCAGCGACACTAGAGGGCAGCACCTGCCCACCCAATGCTCCTGGTCCAGCGCCCTCTTAGTGACTTTTTTTATTAAAGATTTTATTTATTTGTCAGAGAGCGAAAGCACGAGCACAAGCAGGGGCAGCAGGCAGAGGGAGAAGCAGGCTCCCCGCTGAGCAAGGAGCCTGAGGAGGGACTTGATCCGAGGACCCTGGGATCATGACCTGAACCAAAGGCAGACGCTTAGAAGGCAGACGATTAACCGACTGAGCCACCCAGGTGTCCCCTTAATGACTAACTTTAAAAGGTCATCTGTTCTAATGGCTCTCAATTCTGGCCTTACATCAGAATCACTGGGAAGCCTGTAAAAATACAGATTTCCTGGCCTCAGCCCAGACAAGGAGTCAGAATATCTAGGGGCAGAGTCCAACACTCTATATATTAAGTATCAAAAATAATCATCAAGCAATACAGCACCAAGGTCTGGGTGTATATTTAGGAGATACTGGCAACAGCCCCTCCCACCCTCCGGTTTTACTGAGATATAATTGACATATAACATTGTATTAAAGTGTACAACATAATGATTTATATATACATTGAGAAATGATTACCACTTAAGTTTAACATCCATCTCCTCACAGTTACGATTTTTCTCGTGATGAAACTTTTAAATTAAATCTACTCTCTCAGCAGCTCTCAAATATACAATATAAAGTATTAAATATAGTCACCATGCTGTATATTAGATCCCCAGAACTTACTAATCTTCTAACTGGAAGTTGGTACCTTTTACCACATTCTCCCCTTTCCTCCACCCTTCACCCACTGCCACTGACAGCCACCAATCTGTTTTCTGTTTCTATGAGTTTAGGAGTTTTTTTTAGATTACATATATAAGTGAAATAATACAGTATTTGTCTTTCACTGTTTATTTTCACTCAACATAATGCCCTCAAGATTTATCTATGTGGTTGCAAAAGGCAAGATTTCCTTTTTATGCCTCAATAACATTCCATTGTGTATATATATGTACCATATCTTCTTATCCATTCATCTATTGATGGGCACTTGGGTTGTTTCCATGTCTTGGCTACTGTAAATAGTGCTGCAATGAACATGGGAGTGCAGATAATGATTTTGTTTCCTTCAGGTATATACCCATAAGTGGGACTGCTAGATTAAATGGTAGTTTTATATTTAATTTTTTGAGGAACCTCCATACTGTTTTCCATAGTGGCTACACCAATTTACATGTCCACCAGCAGGGCACAAGCGTGCCCTTTTCTCACCAGCATTTGTTATCTCTTGTCTTTTTTATGACAGCCATTCTAACACATTTGAGATGATGTTTCATTGCTTCTCCTTCTCCCTTTGCCTCTCCCCTGACTCATGCGTTTTCTCTCTCTCTCTCCTCTCTCAAAAATAAATAAAAATCTTTAAAAAATAAAAAAAATTAAAAAGAAGAAATAGGAAAGTACGTGGAAGCAAATGAGAATGAATACATGACAGTCCAAAACCTTTAGGATGCAGCAAAGGCAGTCCTAAGGGAAGTATATCGCAATACAGGCCAACCTCAAGAAGCAAGAGAAGTCTCAAATACACAACCTAAGTTTACACCTAAAGGAGCTAGAAATGGAACAGCAAATAAAGCCTAAATCCAGCAGAAGAAGGGAAATAATAAAGATCAGAGCAGAGATAAATGATACAGAAACAAACAAAAAAGTAGAACAGATCAATGAAGCTAAGAGCTGGTTCCTTAGCCAGACTTACCAAAAAGAAAAGAGAAACGACCCAAATAAATAAAATTATGAATGAAAGAGGAGAAATCACAGCCAACACCACAGAAATACAAATCATAAGAGATTATGAAAAATAACACACACACACCCACATACACACGGAATACTACTCAGCCATCAAAAAGATGAAATCTTGCCATTTGCAATGACGTGGATGGAACTAGAGTGTATTATGCTAAGCAAAATAAGTCTGTCAGAGAAAGACAAATACCATATGATTTCACTCATATGTGGAATTTAAGAAACAAAACATGAATGTAGGGGAAGGGAAGGAAAAATAAAATAAGATGAAATCAGAGAGGGAGACAAACCATAAGAGACTCTTAACTATAGGAAACAAACTGAGGGTTGCTGGGGGGAGGTAGGTAGGGGGATGAGATAACTGGGTGATGGGCATTAAGGAGGGCACTTGATATAATGAGCACTGGGTATTATATATAACTGATGAATCACTAAATTCTACCCCTGAAACTAATAATACACTATATGTTAATTAAATTGAATTTAAATTAATTTTTAAAATACATCTTTTTTCTCATTTAAAGAAATGCTACTAAATGTTCTGAAAATGACAGATTTCAGTTAAAAAGGAAAGAGCTCTCATGGGAAGGGTGGAGTGAAAGGGGTGACAGCAAAAGACTCATAAAATTTAAACCGATTCTATGTGATGATATTATGAAATATCCTCCTATAGTAGGTAAGTTTGGTTATCTCTAGCAATGACCTAACATAGAACTATATATGGAGGTTAAGAAATCAGGAACACAAGGAAGAAAGAGGAACCTTTCTAAGATTGTCCCATTCACACTCCTGGCTTGATGACAGGCTCATCACTCTGACTAGAATATAACTTTCAATGTATATAAACTTGTAAGAAGAGAATGCCCTGCCAGCAAATGGGAGTATGACAGGTCACTTGGGATTATATTTCCCAGTGTAAATTAGTATATTAGTATTATAATTTATGTCTCACATTCTTTTTTTAAGATTTTTTAAAAATTTAATTTAATTTTATTATGTTAGGTTAGTCACCATACATCATTAGTTTTTGATGTGGTGATCCCAGATTTTATTTTTAATTAATCTCTACACCCAATATGGGGCTCCAACTCACCACCCTGAGATCAAAAGTTGCATGCTCCAATGACTGACCCAGCCAGGTGCCCCACATTCTTTTCCATTTAATTACAGTTTGTCCATTCTGAAGAAACCAATTGGCTCACAGAACTTTGACAAGATGGAGTCTTTCTACTTGTAAAGCTGAGGAACGCTGACTCCTACTTCACCCTCCTTTCTGTTCCTCCTAGTTGGTAGTTTCCATCCTCCCAGCCAGCTGCAGAGGCAGGGAGAGCAATCCTAAACATCAGGCTACTGCAATGACCACAATCCCCAGCATCCTCAGAGGAGAGTGAGTGCCACTGTTTCTCAGTCTCAGCTGCCTTCCTCTTAGGTGCCTTAGTTTTCTCCCATTAGTATCAAGTATTATCTATTAAAAACTATTTAATGAGGGGCGCCTGGGTGGCTCAGTTGGTTAAGCGACTGCCTTCGGCTCAGGTCATGATCCTGGAGTCCCTGGATCGAGTCCCGCATTGGGCTCCCTGCTCGGCAGGGAGTCTGCTTCTCCCTCTGACCCTCCCCCCTCTCATGTGCTCTCTCTCTCAAATAAATAAATAAAATCTTTAAAAAAATAAAAATAAAAACTATTTAATGAATAAAGCATGAGGAGTAATAAATGTTATCTAGAAGTGAATCCTGATCACTTGAAAGTTGTATGTTTTCAGCTTGGTAGGAAATAATAGGTAGTTATATAAAAATACTCAAAAGATCTCATAGTGTGCCTCATACAGACAAACTACTATAGAAGTGTCCTATAAAGAGGAGAGAGGTTATTTTTGGCTGAAGTGATCTGGGAAAGCTTCATGTAGAAAACTGCATTTAATCTACTGCTTGAAGCAGAGAGAAAATTATAATGTGTGGAATTGGAAGAGAAAGTGATCCAAATGCAGGAGTCAGTACGTACATAGAGTTTGCTGGTGTTTCTGTGTAATGATATGTGGGGATAACAGAAGGATTCTTGAAATATTTATTTTACTCTGGGTACATTTTATTTTGTATAAATTTTATCTCAGTGCAGTGAGGTTTAGACTTCATTTTGTCTTTGTGTGGTAACTGAGGTTTTGGATATCTCCTTGCGGCTGTATTTTTCTGCATGATGTGGACATAAACTGTGGAGACAGGTCTCCTGAATCTGACCATATGTGTTTCTAGGTATAAACGTCTGTGTGGGTGCATTTCTCTGCAGATATTTTGGTCTTTGTGGGTGTGTGCACATGCAGTCCTGAGATGATAGGAAGAAAAGACAGAGGAAGGATTAGAAGGGTGGCAGGGCAGGGGGGAAGAAAGTGAGCTGTTGGCGGGAACCTGTCTGAAGCCCAAATATGAAACTGCTATACATTATTAGTAATTTAAGTAGTTGATAATTCATTGTCACATGGACCTCAGAAGTTCTTTTTTTTTTTTTTTTTAAGATTTTATTTATTTAACAGAGAGAGACATAGCGAGAGCAGGAACACAAGCAGGGGGAGTGGGAGAGCGAGAAGCAGGCTTCCCGCAGAGCGGGAAGCCCGATGTGGGACTCGATCCCAGGACCCTGGGATCATGACCTGAGCCGAAGGCAGACGCTTAACGACTGAGCCACCCAGGCGCCAGAAGTTCTTTTTCTAATAAAACATTTATTGGTAAAAGGCTATTTTTTATCCATCAAAATGCCATTTTTTACCCATCACATTTATCTCTTTTCATTGTCCTTCCTTTCATCCAATTTACCCCTCTTTTTGGAGGTTTTTCTTTTAATTTCTTCTTCTTTTTTTTTGCTCTCAAAAATAAAGTTTTATTTCTTCCTTTCCTTTCTTAGCCTTCCAGTTCTATCCCTTTCTTCAATGAAATTTTCTCTTTCTGTTTTTTCCTTTCTCTTCAATGTATGGTGCTAATGCCATACCCCACCCATACCCAAGAATCGATTGTTTTTAAATTGGGAAAGGGGGTACCTCTTGTTGTAAAGATATTTTAGGCTCAGTCTTGGGCTTTTGTCTTCACTGTCACTGCCACAGTCAGTTCATTCATTGATTCAACAAATTTTAATTGGGTGCTTTTGTGTATGTTAAAGGCCTTGTTCTGATTACTGGAGAAACAGAAAAAATACCTAGTATGCCAACCAGTTATATTAATTATCATCTTTATTGAAATTAACCACCTTTTCTTTTCTCCAGACATAGGAGAAAACTAAAAGACAGAAATGCAAAAGTGATTTAGCTAGTTTTTTTTACAGGCACCTACTATATATCATTTTAAGAAAACTGAGGTAGTAAATAATCATCCAATACATTTGCATATTTTTTCATATTTGTTAATATATTGCCACTCTAGGAAATGAGGACAAATCAAAATTATGTTTTGTGAGCAGTATTTCTACATTTGTTTCTTAGAAATAGTTCAGGCATTGAGATATTTTTATTACTTAACCTGATCATTTGTTTAATGATTAAAGTTTTAAAGTTAGTTAAGAATCTGGAAATACAATTTTAGCTAATATATTATACCCTTATGACTTCTAGAATTATAAGAATTTCATAAAATTAAACTCCTTTGAAAAGATATCCATTATTACCACCATTTCATTTATTTTTTTTAAAGATTTTATTTATTTATTTATTTGACAGAGAGAGAGATAGCAAGAGCAGGAACACAAGCAGGGGGGGAGTGGGAGAGGGAGAAGCAGGCTTCCTGCCGAGCAGGGAGCCCAATGTGGGACTCGATCCCAGGACCCTGGGATCATGACCTGAGCCAAAGGCAGATGCTTAATGACTGAGCCACCCAGGCGCCCACTACCATTTCATTTAAACTAATATATACAGGGGCATCTGGGTGATTCAGTTGTTAAGTGTCTGTCTTCAGCTCAGGTTGTGATCCCGGGGTCGTGGGATCGAGCCCTGCATCGGGCTCCCTGCTGGGCGGGAAGCCTACTTCTCCCTCTCCCACTCCACCTGCTTGTGTTCCCTCTCTCGCTGTGTCTCTGTCAAATAAATAAAATCTTTAAAAAAAAATAAATTAATATATACATATCTAATATGTATATCATTGGTAGAGAAAATATATTTCAAGAAATACTGGCTGAAAATTGCCTAAATTTAATGAAAGTTATAAATTCACAATTCAAAAAACTCAGTGAAGCCTAAATAGGATAAAATAAAAGAAACCCATTCCTAGACCCATCATAATCAAGATTCTTAAAACCAAAGAAATCTAGGAAACAACCAGAGAAAAACAGTATGTTACAGTTCAAATGGTTGGATTTCTCATGAAAAACCATATAGGCCAGAAGACGGTGTAACAACATCTTTAAAGTGTTTAAAAAAAAAAAAAAAAAACACTATCAATCCACAATGTTATATCTAGCTAAAATGTCCTTTAAAATGAAGATGAACTAGAAACATTCTCACACGAAAGAAAACTAAGAGAATTTGCTGCCGGCAGACCTGCTCTAAAAGAAATGCTAAAAGAAGTTCTTTGGACGTGATCCCAGAAGGAAACTTTGAACTTCAGGTATTAAGGAAGAGTAATAGAAAGGGTAACTATCAGGGTAAATAGACTGTTTTTCTACTCCTATCAAAATATGTAAGAATGTTGAAAGCAATAATTATAACATTGTATTTATATGTAATACATAAGACACCTTTTTATAAAGGGAGAGGATAAGGACTTTTACAGTTATAAGACTTCTGTGTTTCACTTGAAGTGATAAAATATTAAATCTAAATAGACTGTGTGAGTGCTAGGTATGTATTTTATAATTATTTGAGCAACCACTAAAAAATAATGCAAAGCTATATAGCCAAAAAGCTGATAGATTAAATAGATAAATTAAAATAGGATACTAATAAATATGCAAAAATTCCAAAAGAGGCCAGGCATAGGAAAAAAAGGAGCAGAAAACAGAGAAGACAAACAGAAAAATAATATAGTAGTACACCTAAACCCAACCATTTTAATTACCATAGTAAATGTGAATGGTCTATACATACAAATTAAAATATAGAAACTCTTAGATTTTATTTTAAAAAGATCAAGCTGTATAACTATATGGTGCTTTCAAGAAACCTACTTTAGATATAATTATACATATATGGAATTATACACACACACACACAAGTTGGAAAACATATACTCTACAAACACTAATCAGAAAAAAGCCAGATTAGCTCTTTAATATCAGAAAAGTAGTCTTCAGAACAAGGAAAATTACCAGCAGTAAAGAAGAAAATTATATAGCTATGAATGGGTCAACTACCAAAGAAGATGGAACAATTTTTAATGTATATGTAACCTAAGGACAGAGATCCAGAATACATGAAGCAAAACCTGACAGAACTGAAAAGAAAGACAAATGCACATGTATAGCTGGAGACATCAAACACTTCTTTCTCTTTCATAGGTAGATAGAAAATTAGCAAGGATACAGAAAACCTAAACAAGGCATTAACCAAGCTCACCATATTGACATTTATTTTTTAAAAGTTTTATTTAAATTCCAGTTAGTTAACATACAGTGTAATATTAGTTTCAGGTGTACAATGATTCAACACTTCCATATGACACTCAGTACTCATCACAAGTGAACTCCCCTCAATCCCCATCACCTATTTAACCCACCCTCCCACCTACCTTCCCTCTGGTAACCATCAGTTCTCTAGTTAAGAGTCTGTTTCTTGGTTTGCTCCCCCCTTTTTTCCTCCTTTGCCCATTTGTTTTGTTTCTTAAATTCCACACGAATGAAATCACATGGTATTTGTCTTTCTCTGACAGACTTATTTTGCTTAGCAAAATACTCTCTAGCCCCATCCATGTCATTGCAAATGGCAAGATTTCATTATTTTTTCATTATTTTTTAATGGCTGAGTAATATCCCATTGTATGTATATGTATATATGCCACATCTTCTTTATTCATTCATGAATCGATGGACACTTGGGCTGTTTCCATAATTTGGCTATTGTAGATAATCCTGCTATAAACATCAGGGTACATGTATGCCTTTGAATTAGTATTTTTGTATTCCCTGGGTAAATAGTAGTGCAACTGCTGGATCATAGGGTAGTTCTATTTTTAACTTTTTGAGGAACCTCTATACTGTTTTCCAGAGTGGCTGCACAGTTAATTCCTACCAACAATGCAAGAGGGTTCCTCTTTCTCCATATTCTCACCAATATTTGCCATTTCTTTTGTTGTTGATTTTAACCATTGTGACAGGTGTGAAGTGATTTCTCATTGTGATTTTGATTTGTATTTCCCTAATGGTAAGTATCTTTTCATGTGTCTGTTGGTCCTCTGTATGGCTTCCTTGTAAAAATGTCTGTTCGTGTCTTCTGCCCATTTTTTAATTGGATTATTCATTTCTGGAGTGTTGAGTTTTATTCTTTATATATTCTGCATATTAACCCTTTATCAGATATATCATTTGCAAATATCCTCACCCATTCCATGGGTTCCCTTTTAGTTTTGTTGTTTCCTTCACTGTGCAGAAGCTTTTTATTTTGATGAAATCCCAATAGTTTATTTTTGCTTTTGTTTCCCTTGCCTCAGGAGACATATCTAGAAAGAAGTTGCTATGGCCTATGTCAAAGAGGTTACTGCCTGTGCTCTCTTCTAGGATTTTTATGGTTTCAAGTCTCACACTGGCATTTACAGAGCACTGCACTCAACAAGAGCAAAATGCCCATTCGTTGCAAGTGCACATGAAGTAATTCATCAAGACAGAACATATTATGGGCCATAAAACAAAACTTAAATTTTTAAAAACAGAAATTGTACAAAGTATATTATCTCACCATAACAGAATTAAACTAGAAGTGATAGTTTAAGGACTAGAAATATATCTGGAAAATCCCTAAATATTGGCTATTACAAAATGTTGATGAAAGAAATCAGAGAAGACCTAAATAAACAAAGAGACATATTAAGTTCAAAGACTGGAAAAGTTAATATTGTTAACATTTCAATTTTTCCCAGATTGATCAGTTACTTCCAGCAGGATTTTTTTGTAGATTTATATGGACAGGCAAAGAAAGTAGAATACAAAACAACTGAGGAAAAGAAGAATAAAGTGGAGGACTCACATTACCTGATTTCAAGACCTATTATAAAGCTACAGTAACCAGTACAGTGTGGTACCAGAGAAAAGAGAGAACAAAAATCAATGGAATAGACTAGAGCAGTTGGTAAACTGGAGCTTGTGGTCCAAATCTGACCCACTGCCTATTTTTGAAAATAAAGTTTTATGGAATACAGTCATGCCCATTTTACATATTGTACATATGGCTGCTTTCATGCTAAAATAGTCAAGTTGAGTAGTTGCTACAGAGACCATATGGCCTGAATATTTAGTAACTAGTAGCCTTAAATATTTACTATCTGGCCCTTTAAGGGGAAAAGTCAATTCCTGAAATAGAGAGTCCAGAAATAGACCCAACACATAAATGGTCAAATGATTTTTGATCAAAGTGAAAAGCCAAAACAACAGAAAAATGATAGTCTTTCAACAAATAGTGCCAGAATAATTGGGCATACATTTGTGTCCCCCCACCATAAAAAAACCCAACTGAATCTTGACCTATACCTCACACATTCCAAATTAAAAAACTTGATCATAGAACTAAATGTAAAATATAAAACTATAAAACTCTTAGAAGAAAACATGAAAGACCTTTGACTTTGAGCTAGGCAAGGAGTTTTTGGATACACCATCCAAGCAAGAACCATAAAAGAACACACTGATAAACTGGACTTCATCAAACTTCTAAACTTCTGCTTTTGAAAGACACTGTCAAGAGAATGAAAAGACAAGCCACAGACTAGGAGATAATATTTGCAAATCAGATATGTGACAAAGGACTTGCATCCAGAATATGTAAAGAACTTTGAAACTCAACAGTATTAAAACAAAGGGCCCAATGAAAAATGTTTATAGCAGCAATATCCACAATAGGCAAAATATGGAATGAGCCCAGATGTCCATCTACAGGTGAATGGATAAAGAAGATGTGGTATATATATATATATATATACATACAATGGAATATTATTCAGCCCTTTCAAAAAGAATGAAATCTTGCATTTGCAACAATGTGGACGGAACTAGAGGGTATTATGCTAAGCAAAATAAGTCAGTCAGAGAAAGACAAATACCATACAATTACTCATGTGGAATTTTAGAAACACAACAGATGAACATAGGGGAAGGGAAGGAAAAATAAAGTAAGATGAAAATTGAGAGGGAGGCAAATCATAAGAGACACTAAACTCTAGGAAACAAACAGGGTTGCTAGAGGGGAGGTGGGTGAGGGGAGGGGATAACAGGGTGATGGGCATTAAGGAGGGCACGTGATGTAATGAGCACCGGGTGTTATATGCAATATGCAACTGATGAATCACTAAATTCTACCTCTGAAAACTAAAAAAACAAAAAAACAGGCCAAAGACCTTAATAGACACCTCACCAAAGATATACAGATGGCAAATAAGCATATGAAAAGATGCTCCACATCATATGCCATCAGGGAAATACAAATTAAAACAATGAGATACCACTATACAACTATTAGAAACACCAAAATCTGGAACACTGACAACACCACATGCTGGTGAGGAGTGAGGCAACAGGAACCCTCATATATTGCTGGTGGGAATGTGAAATGATACAGCCACTTTGGAAGACAGATTTTTTACAAAATAGAACATACTCTTACTATATGATCCAGCAATCATGTTCTTTGGTATTCATTCAAAGGAGCTGAAAACTTATTCCACACAAAAATCTGGACCTTTACTCATAATTGTCAAAACTTGGAAGCAACCCAGATGTCCCTCAATAGGTAAATAAAGAAATAAACTGGTACATCCAGACAATGGAATATTATTCAGCACAAAAAAGAAATGAGCTATCAAGCCATGAAAAGACATGGAGGAAACTTTAATGTATATTACTAAGTGAAAGAAGCCAATCTGAAAAGGCTACATACTGTTTGATTCCAACTATTTGACATTCAGGAAAAGGTTGAACTATGGTGACAGTACAAGAATCAGTGGTTGCCAGAAGTTGGGAGTCTAGGGAAGGATGAATAGGCAGAGCACAGAGGACTTTTAGGGCAATGAAAATACTCTGTATGATACTATAATGATGGATATATGTCATTATACATTTGTCCAAACCCACAGAATGCAACACTGGGAATGAACCCTAGTGTAACTGTGGACTTTGGGTGATTATGACGTGTCAATGTAGATTCATCAATTGTAACAAAGTTGCCATTCTGGGGGGGATGTTGATAATGGAAGAGGTTATGCATGTGTGGGGACAGGGATATATGGGAACTCTCTGTACCTCCCTCTGAATTTTGCTATGAACCTAAACTGCTCTAAAAAGACAGTCTTTAATTTTTTTTAAGGGAAAAAAAAAAATCAATGGGAACTCCTGACACCAAATTTAGTACCTTGAAATAATCTGTATTTTTTTAAATGGGCAAAAGACTTGTATAGACACTTCACCAAAGAAGATGTACAGACAATTATCATATGGTTTCACTCATATGTGGAATTTAGGAAACAAAACAGAGGATCATAGGGGAAGGGAGGGAAAAATAAAATAAGAAGAAATCATAGAGGGAGACAAACCGTAAGAGACTCTTAACTATAGGAAACAAACTGAGGGTTGCTAGCAGGGAGGTGGGTAGGGGGATGAGGTAATTTGGTGATGGGCATTAAGGACGGCACATGAATGTAATGAGCTCTGGGTGTTATATGCAACTGATGAATAACTGAACTCTACATCTGAGACTAATGATACACTATAAGTTAATTAACTGAATTTAAATAAGATAAACTTAGGGCGCCTGGGTGGCTCAGTCGTTAAGCGTCTGCCTTTGGCTCAGGTCATGGTCCCAGGGTCCTGGGATCGAGCCCCGCATCAGGTTCCCTGCTTCTCCCTCTCCTACTCCCCCTGCTTGTGTTCCTGCTCTCGCTGTGTTTCTGTCAAATAAATAAAATCTATTAAAAAAAACATAAAAAGATGTACAGATGACAAATAAGCACATAAAAAGATGCTCAATATTATTACTCGTTAAGGAAATGCAAATTAAAACCACAATGAGATACTAATATAAACTAAAAGAATGCCTAATAAACAAACTGAAACAACAATGAAAACTGACAATACCAAGTGAGGATGTGGAACAACTGGAATTCTCATACATTGCTGGTAGAGATGCAAAATGGTACAGCTACTTTGTAAAATATTTTTCCGGTTTCTTACAAATTTAAAATATTTACCATACCACCTAGTAATCCCAGTCCTACTTATTACTAAAGTGAAGTGAAAGCCTCTGTTCACACAAAAACCTGTATGTGAATTTTTCTCATTTTTCTCTCATCCTCAGCCTTGATCCTACTTCCAGATGGCTCAACTGCTTTTGACTTCTCAGCCTGACTCTCAGCTTTGCTTACAAACTGTCTTTATAACTTTCCCTCTAATCATCCTGCTCCTTGCTACCTTCAGGAGGTTACACCTTCTTAGCATCAGCCCCTGGAAACTAACCCCTGGCACTGGCAGATGATCTACCCAGGACTATCAGTTCAATTATAAACATATCATGCAAGCCCACTGCTGTTTTCTCTATAAGCATTTTATGAGAGCTTAATAGTTCACTGGACTCTAGGTTCCCTTCTCTATATCACTTTTTGGGCTCTTAATATTTATCAGATCCTTACAGTTATGTAAGACTCCAGAAACGGAGTCCTGCATTGGGACTTAATGACCAACTAGGTTCCCTTACTAAAAATACCAGATAAAATAAATAGTGGAGTCTGAAATAAAATCTGAACTCAAATTTAGCTCCTTAATTGTATATTACTGCTTTTCTTGTTCTCATCTACTTGCTATCCTCAGGCACCATTAAAACTTTTCTTTGGGATTAGTCAAACTTCATCCACTTACTGAATTTTTAAGTCTGTACCTTGAGTACACCATACTTTCAGATAGCTTTTGAGCACTGTCTCCAAGAAGGTAGCAATGAATGGATTTGACAACTGTTTATTCTGCGTGTAAGTTGGCACCAGAGCAGCCTCTGTGGGTAACCTTGCTGCATAGGTGGCAAAAACCTTTTAACCTAAAATATGCCCTAAGGAAGGGTATTCATAAATGAATTTGGTTTTGCAGCCAGTGAGGTTATCTTTTTTTTTTTTTTTAAGATTTATTTATTTGTCAGAGAGAGAGAGAGAGGGAACGAACAAGCAGGGGGAGCAGCAGGCAGAGGGAGAAGCAGACTCCCCGCTGAGCAAGGAGCCCGATGCGGGACTCAATCCCAGGACCCTGGGATCATGACCTGGGCCCAAGGCAGACGCTTAACCGACTGAGCCACACAGGCGTAACTGCTAGTGAAGTATCTTGCCCTTTGATTAGACTTTCTTGGCATTGAACAATTAGTTGTATGATTTTGTATATGCTTGAGTGAAAGTGCTTACAACATAGGTAGGTGGGTGAGTATGGAACCAACTTATCAGTGACAATCTTAGCTAGTAGTTCATGCTTCAGAGAGAAGGAAATGGGGAAATGGTTACAAGTTTGGAGCTTAGAGTATATCAGGGGTAAAAGACATTTTTAAACATACTAAATCTAACTGTTGAAATAATAAATTTGTGGTTTTTTTCCTACTTTGGAGTTATAGGGATCTGAGAGAATTCCAAAACATTATTAGTCTAAGTCCCTCTTTTGAGCAAGGTTCAGCCTCTATAAGAAACCAGATGATGTGGTAGATGCAGGGAAATACCTTGGTCCACACACAGTTCAAGCTCTTATGATCTGAAGGTTTCTGTCTTCTGGCCTTTAATCTCACATGTCTTCCTCAGTACCATGTAGCTCCAGCTCTTAAAATAAATTTATTTGATGATGACTTTCACTGTCATCACATACTTGTGCTCTGAATTTTTAAGTGTTAGCAGTGAATACAGGGATGAGACCAAATGAATCCTCTCATTTTTCAGTATCCCTATAAAATGAGTATAAATGCTCTCAATAAGTCATAGTCTTCTCCTAATAGCTAATCAAATTTTAAGATAGTAAAAGGATTAGGGCAAATTTTGTAGACATGTAGGATATACACAGAACTCACCTGGCACAGTTCCCAAATGCACAAATTTCAGTTACCACAGTTCAGTTAAATAACACCAGTTCTGAAACAACATAGTTCAGATTTCAGTTACCACAGTATATTAGCTGTGAGTAACTGCATGAAGTACAAACTTCATACTAACCTTTTAGTCCACAAATCCTGATGTAAATAACAGATAAGCATTGGTCGGTGGCCAATGCATCACTTCTTTCAAAGTGTGTCAGTGATTGATCACTGTGTGATTATTCAGTTTACACAGAGATAACAAAGAGAGTACAGCTGTGTTACCTCCTTATCTCTGGGTGATAAACCATACGCACTTTACTAAAATAGATACTTGACAGAGGGAATTAGTCAACAAAGATGAGAGTACAGCAAAGAAACAAAAAGTAATAATACTAGGGGTGAAATGTGAATCAAATGTAAAGTAGATGGAGTTATAAAAGAAACAGATGACCATGGATGACACAGCCACCATTCGAGAGACCCTAGATATGTAGCAAAGAGGAATGTAGTGAAGGTGAACTTAACATAAATGGGGAAAGGATGATCGTGTCCCAGAAAAAGTGATGCCAGCAAATACCTTACATTAAAGTAACTCTCAGAGATATTTCATAACACTGAAAGTGCAAAGGATAAAATGTTGGAAGCTGATCCAGACTTAGGAGTATGGTCGCAGGCATAGAAAAGATACTCAATCCATACCCTAAGTTACATTATAAGAAGGGAAGCATGATTCAAATCATTCTTGATAATTTTTTTTTTTTGGTAGAAGGTGTTTTATTAAATCCTAGCAAGACAGTTCAGAGGGTATTTGAAAGCATTATCACCATTGTTAACAATATGCAACCCTGTTAAAAGGTTAGGTTTTCAAAGAGAAATACATCCTTTCCATATACATGAACAATAATACAGTAAAAAGAAAAATTCTTTATTCCTATATAAATTATTCTGTATCTTTGAAAAATGTAAAAAAGCACTGAATAGTTTGAAAACTTGTAAGCTTGGGAGCCTGGTCGGTTCAGCATCTGATTCTTAATTTTGGCTCAGGTCATGGTCTCATGGTTGTGAGATCAAGCTCCACATCTGGCTCCACGCTCAGCAGGGAATCTGCTTGAGATTCTTTCCCTCTCCCTCTCCCTTTACCCCATCCCCTGTTGCGTGCTCACACTAGTACTCTCTCTCTCTCTCAAATAAATAAGTCTTGGGGTGCCTGGGTGGCTCAGTCATTAAGCATCTGCCTTCGGCTCAGGTCATGATCCCAGGGTCCTGGGATCGAGCTCTGCATCGGGCTCCCTGCTCAGCGGGGAGCCTGCTTCTCCCTCTCCCACTCCCCCTGCTTGTGTTCCCTCTCTCTCTGTGTTTCTGTCAAATAAATAAATAAAAATCTTTAAAAATAAATAAATAAATAAATCTTTAAAAAATAAGCTTTAAAAAAACTTATAAGCTTTTGAATATTAGAGTCCTGATGAACAAAAATCATGGGGGATTTTTGTTTACAAAGTTATTGAAGTGTTCACACCCATAAAATTCTTCAGTGTTGAAAAGAAAAAGACATAAAACATATCCTCTAAAATGTCTCCTGTAATTAGGAAAGACAAATCTGTAAGCCTTAAGGTATCAGTTCAGTGTTTAGAGACAAAGAGAAAATCCTTAGCAGTAGTATCTTGTTAAGTTTCCTTACAAAAAATAAAAATAAAAAATAAAACACTTGAAAGCTCAGTATTTCATTATTAATGGCAATAAGAGGATTTTTAATATTTTGACAAAACAATTTTAAAGGTCACTAAACAATTGTAATTTTCTCCATTGATTATTTAAGATCACTTTACATGGTTTCAGCTTGCACAGTCCTTTTTATGGTCCCAGGCTACTATGCAAAATAAGAACTGCCTGTGCTGGAAATTGAATTACCTTAAGAATCATTTATATTGATTAGACTAGTAGTTTTCATATTGTGCTCTGCAAAATCCTGGGTTCTAGCAAAGTGTTCCAGGGCTTTCAAACACTTCACAAGTGTTGGTTTCAATTTCATTTTTAAAATGTAGTTTAACTATTTTTCTTAAACTATTTTTTGGAAGTTTTGGATATATAGAAAAATTTGAAGTGACAGTGCTATAAGTCCCCTCCCTTCCTCAGCCCCCTCACACATCTTCCCTTGTTACTTTTTATTATTATTATATTAGAATGGCACACTTGTTATAATTTATGAACCAATATTATTATTAATCAAGGTCCACATTTTAGTCAAATTTCCATAATTTCTTTCTCTCTTTTTTTTTAATTTTATTATGTTATGGTAGTCACCACACAAGACATCATTGGTTTTTGATGTGGTGATCCACGATCCATTGTTTTCGTATAACACCCAGCGCTCCATGCAGTACGTGCCCTCCTTAATACCCATCACCGGGCTAACCAATCCCCCCTCCCCCCTCCCCTCTAAAACCCTGTTTGTTTCTCAGAGTCCATAGTCTCTCATGGTTCATCTCTCCCTCCAATCCCACCCCCATTTTTCCCTTCCTTCTCCTAATGTCCTCCATGCTATTCCTTATGTTCCACAAATAAGTGAAACCATATGATAATTGACTTTCTCTGCTTGACTTATTTCACTTAGCATAATCTCCTCTGGTCCCATCCATGTTGATGTAAAGGTTGGGTATTCATCTTTTCTGATGGCTGAGTAATATTCCATTGTATATATGGACCACATCTTCTTTATCCATTCATCTGTTGAAGGGCATCTCAGCTCTTTCCACAGTTTGGCCATTGTGGACATTGCTGCTATGAACATTGGGGTGCATATGGCCCTTCTTTTCACTACATCTGTGTCTTTGGGGTAAATACCCAGAAGTGCAATTGCTGGGTCATAGGGTAGCACTATTTTTAAATTTTTGAGGCACCTCCACACTGTTTTCCAAAGTGGCTGTACCAACTTGCATTCCCACCAACAGTGTAAGAGGGTTCCCCTTTCTCCACAACCTCTCCAACATTTGCTGTTTCTTTCCCTGTCCATTTTTGCCATTCTAACTGGTTTAAGGTGGCATCTCAATATGGTTTTGATTTGGATTTCCCTGATGGCTAATGATGATGAACATTTTTTCATGTGTCTGTTAGCCATCTGTATATCTTCTTCAGAGAAATGTCTTTTCTTATCTTCTGCCCACTTTTTGACTTGATTATTTGTTTTTTGGGTGTTGAGTTTGAGAAGTTCTTTATAGATCTTGGATACCAGCCCTTTATTTGTAGTGTCATTTGCAAATATCTTCTCCCATTCTGTGGGTTGCCTCTTTGTTTTGTTGACTGTTTCCTTTGCTGTGCAGAAGCTTTTTATCTTGATGAAGTCCCAAAAGTTCATTTTTACTTTTGTTTCACTAGCTTTTGGAGATGTATCTTGAAAGAAGTTGCTGTGGGCGATGTCAAAGAGGTTACTGCCTATGTTCTCCTCTAGGATTTGGATGGATTCCTGTCTCACACTGAGGTCTTTCATCCACTTTGAGTTTATCTTTCTGAATGGTGTTAGAGAATGGTCGAGTTTCATTCTTCTGCATGTGGCTGTCCAATTTTCCCAGCACCATTTATTGAAGAGACTGTCTTTTTTCCATTGCATGTTTTTTCCTGCTTTGTCAAAGATTATTTCACCATAGAGTTGAGAGTCCATACCTGGGTTCTCTGTTCTGTTCCATTGGTCTATATGTCTGTTTTCGTGCCAGTACCATGCTGTCTTGGTGATCACAGCTTTGTAATATAGCTTGAAATCGGGCAACGTGATGCCCCCAGCTTTGTTTTTCTTTTTCAACATTTTCTTGGCGATTTGGGGTCTTTTCTGATTCCATACAAATTTTAGGATTGTTTGTTCCAGCACTTTGAAAAATGTCATTGGAATTTTGATCGGGATGGCATTGAAGGTATAGATTGCTCTGGGTAGCATAGACATTTTAACAATGTTTATTCTTCCGATCCATGAGCATGGAATATTTTTCCATCGTTTTGTGTCTTCTTCAATTTCTTTCATGAGTGTTTTGTAGTTCCTAAAGTATAGATCCTTTACCTCTTTGGTTGGGTTTATTCTGAGGTATCTTATGGTTTTTGGTGCTATTGTAAATGGAATCATTTCTCTAATTTTTCTTTCTACAGTTGTGTTGTTAGTGTATAAGAAAGCAACTGATTTCTGTGCATTGATTTTGTATCCTGCCACATTACTGAATTGCTGGATGAGTTCTAGTAATTTGGGGGTGGAGTCTTTTGGGTTTTCCACATAAAGTATCATGTCGTCTGCGAAAAGAGAGAGTTTGACTTCTTCTTTGCCAATTTGAATACCTTTTATTTCTTTTTGTTGTCTGATTGCTGTTGCTAGGACTTCTAGTACTATGTTGAACAATAGTGGCGAGAGTGGGCATCCTTGATGTGTTCCTGATCTTAAGGGAAATGCTCTCAGCCTTTCCCCATTGAGGATGATATTCGCTGTGGGTTTTTCAAAGATGGATTTTATGAACTTGAGGAATGTTCCCTCTATCCCTATACTCTGGAGAGTTTTAATCAGGAAAGGATGTTGTATTTTGTTAAATGCTTTTTCTGCATCAATTGAGAGGACCATATGGTTCTTCTCCCTCCTCTTATTAATGTGTTCTATCACATTGATTGATTTGCGAATGTTGAACCACCCTTGCATCCCGGGGATAAATCCCACTTGGTCGTGGTGGATGATCCTTTTAATGTATCGTTGGATCCTGTTAGCTAGGATTTTGCTGAGGATTTTGGAATCCATATTCATCAGGGATATCAGTCTGAAATTCTTTTTTTTTTTTTTAAGATTTTATTTATTTATTCATGAGAGACAGAGAGAAACAGAGGGAGAAGCAGGTTCCCAAGGAGCGGGAAGCCTGATGTGGGACTCGATCCCAGGACCCTGGGATCATGACCTGAGCCGAAGGCAGACGCTTAACCATCTGAGCCACCCAGGTGCCCTGAAATTCTCCTTTTTGATGGGGTCTTTGCCTGGTTTGGGGATTAAGGTAATGCTGGCCTCATAGAATGAGTTTGGAAGTTTTCCTTCTGTTTCTACTTTTGAAACAGCTTCAGCAGAATAGGTATTATTTCTTCTTTGAATGTTTGGTAGAATTCCCCAGGGAATCCATCAGGCCCTGGACTCTTGTTTTTGGGGAGGTTTTTGATCACTGCTTCAATCTTGTTACTGGTTATTGGCCTATTCAGGTTGTCAATTTTTTCCTGTTTCAGTCTTGGCAGCTTATAGGTTTCCAGGAAGACCTCCATTTCATCCAGATTGCTCAGTTTATTGGCATATAGTTGTTGATAATAATTTCTAATAATTGTTTCTATTTCCTTGGTGTTAGTCGTGATCTCTCCCCTTTCATTCATAATTTTATTAATTTGGGTCGTTTCTCTTCTCCTTTGGATAAGTCTGGCCAGTGGTTTATCGATCTTATTAATTCTTTCAAAGAACCAACTTCTAGTTTCGTTGATCTGATCTACTGTGTTTCTGGTTTCTAATTCATTGATTTCTGCTCTAATTTTAATTATTTCTCTTCTAGTGCATGGCTTAGGCATCGTTTGTTGCTTTTTCTCTAGTTCTTTAAGGTGTAGAGTTAGTTGGTGAATTCAGGATTTTTCTATTTTTTTGAGTGAGGCTTGGATGGCTATGTATTTCCTCCTTAGGACTGGCTTTGCAGTATCCCATAGGTTTTGGACCGATGTGTTTTCATTCTCATTGATTTCCATGAATTGTTTAAGGTCTTCTTTGATTTCCTGGTTGACCCAAACATTCTTGAGCAGAGTGGTCTTTAGCTTCCAAGTGTTTGAATTTCTGCCAAATTTTTTCTTGTGATTGAGTTCCAGTTTTAGAGCATTGTGGTGTGAGAATATGCAGGGAATAATCTCAATCTTTTGGTATTGGTTGAGACCTGATTTGTGACCCAGTACATGGTCTATTCTGGAGAAAGTTCCATGTGCGCTCGAGAAGAATGAGTATTCTGTTGTTTTAGGGTGGAATGTTCTGTAAATATCTATGAGGTCCATCTGGTCCAATGTATCATTCAAAGCTCTTGTTTCCTTGTTGATTTTCTGCTTAGATGATCTGTCCATTGCTGAGAGTGGAGTATTGAGGTCTCCTACAATTAATGTATTGTTATCAATATGACTCTTCATTTTGGTTAACAGTTGGCTTATGTAGATGGCTGCTCCCATGTTGGGGGCATAGATATTTACAATTGTTAGATCTTCTTATTGGATAGACCCTTTAAGAATGATATAGTGTCCTTCTGTGTCTCTTATTACAGACTTTAGTTTAAAATCTAATTTGTCTGATATAACAATTGCTACCCCAGCTTTCTTTTGAGGTCTGCTGGCATGGAAGATGGATCTCCATCCCTTCACTTTCGGTCTGGATGTATCTTTAGGTTCAAAATGAGTCTCTTGTAGACAGCATATGGATGGGTCCTGTCTTTTTATCCAATCTGCAACCCTGTGCTGTTTTATGGGAGCATTTAGGCATTCATGTTGAGAGTGATTATTGAAAGATATGAATTAATTGTCATCATGTTGCCTGTGACGACGTTGTTTTTATAGATTGTCCCTGTAAATTTCTGTTGTATATCACTCTTGGGGTCTTTCTCCTTTTATAGAACCCCCCTTAATATTTCTTGCAGGGCCGGCTTAGTGGTCACATATTCTTTCAGCTTCTGCCGGTCGTGGAAGCTCTGCATCTCTCCATCCATTCTAAATGAAAGCCTTGCCGGATAAAGTATTCTTGGCTGCATGTTCTTCTCATTTAGTACCCTGAATATGTCTTGCCAGGCCTTTCTGGCTTGCCAGGTCTCTGTGGATAGGTCTGACATTATTCTGATGTTCCTCCCTCTGTACGTAAGGAATCTCTTTCCCCTAACTGCCCTTTAGATGGTTTCCTTGGTTCTAAGATTTGCAAGTTTTACTATTACATGCCAGGGTGTTGGCCTGTTTTCCTTGATCTTGGGAGGGGTCCTCTCTGCCTCTAGGACTCGAATGTTTGTTTCATTCCCCAGATTAGGGAAGTTCTCAGCTACGATTTGCTCAAATACATCTTCTAGTCCTCTCTCTCTCTCCACTCCCTCCGGGATTCCAATTATTCTGACATTGGAACGCTTCATGGTGTCACTTATTTCTATGATTCTATTTTCATGGATTCTGAGTTGTTTTTCCCTGGCCTCCTCTTTTCCCTTGTTATCTATTATATTGTCTTCCAGGTCGCTTATTCTCTCTTCTGCCTCAGTTACCCTAGCTGTTAGATTATCTACATTGGATTGGATCTCATTGATAGCATTTTTAAGTTCTGCCAATTCACCTTTTATTTCTGCCCTTAGAGACTCTATGTTGCCATTAATTGATTTCTCCATTCTAGCCATTGTCTTCACAATTGCTAGCCTGAATTCCATCTCCGACATCTTGGTTATATCTGCATCCATTTGTAAATCTGCAGCATAAGTCATAATCTCTGAGTCTTTTCTATTTTGGGGGCTCCTCCTCCTAGTCATTCTGTTGATGGGTGTTTGAGGGAATGTATAGAGTCCAAATTATTGACCACCAAGATGCACCTGTTTCTTGGGACCTTAGGGTTGCTGGCCTCTTGTTTTCCCTGTCTTCTGTGGGAGGGGCCTGCCGCGCTGTTACTCAGGCAACCCTGTTCGGGTGGAGTTGCCCTGAGCCCCTGTGGCAGGGGATGGGCTCAGCGGGAATCAGTTTTTGGGGCTTTCGTTCTCTGGCGGCTTTCCCTGGTGGCTTTCCACGTCTCTTCCATGAGTCAGAGCAGAGGAGACCATTTCCAGCCCTCTGCCGCAGAGCAGAGAGATCGCAGTCTGTTCTTCAGTGAGCTCTCCAGGCCACACTGTCTCCGTTTCTGTCCATGCTGCTATAAACTGCAGCATCCTGGGTTGTGCGCTCCTCCACTGCGCTCCCGGTCCTGCCTCCAGGTCAGGGCACGTCTCTACCCTTTGTGCTTCTAAAACCGCTAGCTGCTCCCAGTTCGTGCGCCCGTGACCCCGCCGCTCCAGGATTCCGCCCCAGGGGCTGCAGTTCGCGGGCGCGACCCCGCTGCTCCAAATTTCCATAATTTCTAACTAATGCTCCTTTCTTGTTTCTGGATGATATCCAGGATACCATATTACATTTAGTTGTCATGTCTCCTTTAGGCTCCTCTTGGCTGTGGCAGGTCCTCAGACTTCCCTTGTTTTTGATGGCCTTGACAGTTTTGAGGAGTACTGGTCAGGAACACTGTAAGATGCCTCTCTATTGGAATTTGTCTGTTGTTATTCTCATGAATAGACTGGGGTTATGGGGTTTGGAGAGGAAGATGACACAGGTAAAGTGCCATTTTTATCGCTATTAGCTATTTTTTTAATGAATATATAATAACTGCCTCTTGGTGGCGCCATGGCCCTTGCACTCCAGCCAGGCTCTGCGGCTGCTGGAGGAGCAAGATCATGAGGTGGCAGTGCCCCAGAAGAAGACATTAATTTTTTTTTTTTAAGATTTTATTTATTTATTTGAGACAGAGAGAATGAGAGACAGAGAGCATGAGAGGGAGGAGGGTCAGAGGGAGAAGCAGACTCCCTGCCGAGCAGGGAGCCCGATGCGGGACTCGATCCCGGGACTCCAGGGTCATGACCTGAGCCGAAGGCAGTCGCTTAACCAACTGAGCCACCCAGGCGCCCCTGGGAGAAGACATTTAAAAGTACAGGTTCCAGGGGAGGAGTCCAAGATGGCAGAGGAATAGGAGACCTTAATTTCATCTGGTCCCAGGAATTCAGCTAGGTAGCAATCAAATAATTCTTTTTTTTTTTTTAAGATTTTATTTATTTATTTGACAGAGAGAGAGAGATCACAAGTAGGCAGATAGGCAGGCAGAGAGAGAGGGAGAAGCAGGCTCCCCGCTGAGCACAGAGCCTGATATGGGGCTCAATCCCAGGACCCTGGGATCATGACCTGAGCCGAAGGCAGATGCTTAACCATCTGAGCAACTCAGGCATCCCAGCAATCAAATAATTCTGAACACCTGTGAACTCAACCGGAGAGCTAACAAAAGAATAGTGGCAACTCTACAAATAGAAAAGCGACCACTTTCTGCAAGAATGACAAGATGGAAAAACTCACCTCAAAAAAGAGAACAAGAGGCAGTACTGACTGCCAGGACCTAATCAGTATAGACATAAGTAAGTTGTTGGAACTAGAGTTCAGAATAATGATTATAAAGATACTAACTTGAAAAAAGCATAGAAGACACTAGAGATTCCCTTTCTGGAGAAATAAAAGAAGTAAAATCTAACCAAGTCAAAATCAAAAAGGTTATTAATGAGATGAAATAAAAAATGGATGCTCCAACTGCTAGGATAAATGGGGCAGAAGAGAATTAGTGATATAGAATATCAAATGATGGAGAACAAAGAAGCTGAGAAAAAGAGATAAACAACTACTGGATCACGAGGAGAGATTTTAAGAGATAAGTGATACCATAAAGTGAAACAATATTAGAATAATGGGGATCCCAGAAGAAGAGGAAAGAGAGAGGGGCAGAAGGTATACTGGAGCAAATTATAATAGAGAACTTCCCTAATATGGGGAAGGAAAGAGGCATCAAAATCCAGGAGGCACAGAGAATCCCCCTCAAAATCAATAAAAACAGGTCAACACCCTGACATAGAATAGTGAAATTTACAAATCTCAGAGACAAAGAAAATCCTGAAAGCAGCTCAAGACAAGAGCTCCGTAACCTACAAGGGTAGGAACATTAGACTGGCAGCAGACCTATCCACAGACACCTGGCAGGCCAGAAGGGACTGGCATGATACATTCAGGGTGCTAAATGAGAAAAGTATGCAGCCAAGAATATTTTATCCAGCTACAATGTCATTCAAAATAGGAGTGATAAAAACTTCCAGGACAAACAGAAACGAAAAGAATTTGATCAAACCAGCCCTACAGGGGCACCTGTGTGGCTCAGTCGTTAAGCATCTGCCTTTAGCTCAGGTCATGATCCTGGGGTCCTGGGATGGAGCCCCACATCAGGCTCCTGCTCCACGGGAAGTCTGCTTCTCCCTCTCCCACTCCCCCTGCTTGTGTTCTCTCTCTTGCTGTGTCTCTCTCTGTCAAATAAATAAATAGAATCTAAAAAAAAGAAAGAAAAACCCAGCTCTACAAGGAATATTAAAAGAGATCCTCTAAGCAAAGAGAGAGCCCAAAAGTAACAAAGACCAGAAAGGAACAGAGACAATATACAGTAACAGTCACTTTACAAGTAATTCAATGGCACTAAATTCGTATCTTTCAATAGTTACTCTGAATGTAAATGGGTTAAATGCCCCAATCAAAAAACATAGGGTATCAGATTGGATAAAAAAGCAAAACCCATTGATATGCTGTCTGCAAGAGACTCATTTTAGACCCAAAGACAGCTCCAGATTTAAAGTAAGGGGGTGGAAAACCATTTATCATGCTAATGGACATCAAAAGAAAGCTGAGGCGGCAATCCTTATAACAGACAAATTAGATTTTAAACCAAAGACTGTAATAAGAGATGAGGAAGGTCACTATATCATAATTAAAGGGTCTACCCAACAAGAAGATCTAACAATTGTAAATATTTATGTCCCTAACATGGGAGCAGTCAATTATATGAGCCAATTAATAACAAAATTAAAGAAACGCATCGATAATAATACAATAATGGTAGGGGACTTTAATACCCCCCTCACTGCAATGGACAGATCATCTAAGCAGAAGATCAACAAGGAAATAAAGGCTCTGAATGACACACTGGACCAGATGGACGTCACAGATATATTCAAAACATTCCATCCTAAAGCAACAGAATACACATTCTTCTCAAGTGCACGTGGAACATTCAAAATAGATCACATACTGGGTCACAAATCAGGTCTCAACAAGTACCAAAAGATTGGGATCATTCCCCGCATATTTTTGGACCACAATGCTTTGAAACTGGAACTCAGTCACAAGAGGAAATTTGGCAAGAACTCAAATAAATGGAGGCTGAAGACCATCCTACTAAAGAATGAATGGGTCAACCAGGAAATTAAAGAAGAATTTTTAAAAATTCATGGAAACAAATGAAAATGAAAACAAAACTGTTCAAAATCTTTGGGATGCAGCAAAGAGGTCCTAAGAGGGAAGTATATAGCAATACAAGCCTTTCTCAAGAAGCAAGAAAGGTCTCAAATACACAACCTAACCTTGCACCTAAAGGAGCTGGAGAAAGAACAGCAAATAAAGCCTAAACTGAGCAGGAGAAGAGAAATAATAAAGATCAGAGCAGAAGTCAAAAGAACAGTAGAACAGATCAATGACACTTGGAGTTACTTCTTTGAAAGAATTAATAAGATTGATAAACCGGGCGCCTGGGTGGCTCAGTTGGTTGAGCAACTGCCTTCGGCTCAGGTCATGATCCTGGAGTCCCGGGATCGAGTCCCGCGTCGGGCTCCCTGCTCAGCAGGGAGTCTGCTTCTCCCTCTGACCCTCCCCCCTCATGTGCTCTCTCTCTCTCTCTCTCTCTCTCAAATAAATAAATAAAATTTAAAAAAAAATAAGATTGATAAACCCCAGGCCACACTTATCAAAATGAAAAAGGAAAGGAGGGGCGCCTGGGTGGCTCAGATGGTTAAGCGTCTGCCTTCAGCTCAGGTCATGATCCCAGGGTCCAGGGATCGAGCCCTGCATCGGGCTCCCGGCTCAGCAGGGAGCCTGCTTCTCCCTCTCCCTCTGCCTCTCCCCCTGCTCATGCTCTCTCTCTCTGTATCTCTGTGTCTCAAATGAATTTAAAAAGAAAGGACCCAAATAAATAAAATCATGAATGAAAGAGGAGAGATCACAACCAACACTGAAGAAAAACAATTATAAGAACATATTATACAAACATATGAGAATATATATGCCAACAAATTAGGCAAACTGGAAGAAATGGATGCATTCCTAGAGACATATAAACTACCAAAACTGAAACAGGAAGAAATAGAAAACCTGAGGGGCACCTGAGTGGCTCAGTCGTTGGGCGTCTGCCTTCGGCTCAGGTCACGATCCCAGGGTCCTGGGATCGAGCCCTGCATCGGGCTCCCTGCTCTGCAGGAAGCCTGATTCTCCCTCTCCCACTCCTCCTGCTTGTGTTCCCTCTCTCACTGTGTCCTTTCTGTCAAATAAATACATAAAATCTTTTAAAAAATAAAAAGAAATAGAAAACCTGAACAGACCCCAAACCAGCAAGGAAATTGAAGCAGTCATCAAAAATCTCCCAACAAACAAGAGCCCAGGGCCAGAAGGCCTCCCAGAGGAATACTACCAAACATTTAAAGAAGAATTAATACCTATTCTTCTGAAGCTGTTTCATTTTTTTTTATTATGTTCAGTTAGCCACTATATATTATATCATTAGTTTTTGATGGCTGCAAGGGGGGTTCAACATCTGCAAATCAATGTGATACACCACATTAATAAAAGAAAGGACAAGAACCATAAGATCCTCTCAATAGATGAAGAAAAAGCATTTGACAAAGTATAGCATCCTTTCTTGATTAAAACTCTTCATAGTATAGGGATAGAGGGAACATACCTCAATATCATAAAAGCCATCTATGAAAAATCCACAGCAAATATCATTCTCAATGGGGAAAAATTGAGAGCTTTTCCCCAAAGATCAGGAACATGGCAGGGATGTCCACTATCACTACTACTGTTCAACATAGTACTAGAAGTCCTAGCCTCAGCAATCAGACAACAAAAAGAAATAAAAGGCATCAGAATTGGCACTCTTTGCAGGTGACATGATACTCTATGTGGAAAACCCCAAAGATTCCACCCCAAAATTGCTAGAACTCATACAGGAATTCAGCAAAGTGGCAGGATATAAAATCAATGCAGAGAAATCAGTTGCATTTCTATACACTGAGACAGGAGAAAAAGAAATTAAGGAGCAGATCTCATTTACAATTGCAACCAAAACCATAAGATACCTAGGAATAAACCTAACCAAAGAGGCAAAGGATCTGTACTCAGAAAACTATACAACACTCATGAAAGAAATTGAGGAAGACACAAACAAATGGAAAAACGATTGTTTTGGATTGGAAGAACAAATATTGTTAAAATGTCTGTGCTACCAGAGCAATCTACACATTCAATTCAATCCTTACCAAAATACCATCAATTTTTTTCACAGAGCTGGAACAAATAATCCTAAAAGTTGTATGGAACCAGAAAAGACCCTGAAGAGCCAAAGGAATGTTGAAAAGGAAACTAAAGCTGGTGGCATCACAATTCCAGACTTCAAGTTCTATTACAAAGCTATAATCATCAAGACAGCATGGTACTGGCACAAAAACAGGCACATAGATCAATGGAACAGAATAGAGAACCCAGAAATGGACCCACAACTCTATGGTCAACTAATCTTTGACAAAGCAGGAAAGAACATCGAACTGAAAAAAGACAGTCTCTTCAACAAATGGCGTTGGGAAAATTGGACAGCCACATGCAGAAGAAACTGGACCATTTGCTTACACCATATACAAAAATAAACTCAAAATGGATGAAAGACCTAAATGTGAGACAGGAAACCATCAAAATCCTAGAGAAGAACACAGGCAGCAACCTCTGTGACCTCGACTGCAGCAACTTTTTGCTAGACACATCTCCAAAGGCAAGGGAAACAAGGCAAAAATGAACTATTGGGACCTCATCAAGATAAAAAGCTTTTGCACAGCAAAGGAAACAGTCGGCAAAACCAAAAGACAAGTGACATAATGGGAGAAGATATTTGCAAATGACATATCAGATAAAGGGCTAGTATCCAAAATCTATAAAGAACTTAACAAACTCAACACCCAAAGAACAAATAATCCAATCAAGGAATGGGCAGAAGACATGAACAGACATATCTCCAAAGAAAACATCCAAATGGCCAACAGATACATGAAAAAATGCTCCACATAACTTGGCATCAGAGAAATCCAAATCAAAACTTCAATGAGATACCACCTCACACCAGTCAGAATGGCTAAAATTAACAAGTCAGGAAATGACAAATGTTGGCAAGGATGCAGAGAAAAGGGGAACCCCCCCACAGTGTTGGTGGGAATGCAAGCTGGTGCAGCCACTCTGGAAAACAGTATGGAGATTTCTCAAAAAGTTGAAAATAGGGGCACCTGAGTGGCTCAGTCGGTTAAACATCTGCCTTCGGCTCAGGTCATGATCCCAGGGTCCTGGGATCGAGTCCGAGGTTGGACTTCCTGCTCAGCAGGGAGTCTGATTCTCCCTCTCCCTCTGCCTGCTGCTCCCCCTGCCTGTGCACTCTCTCTCACTACCGCTCTCTCTCTGTCAAATAAATAAATAAAATCTATTTTTTAAAAAGTTGAAAATAGAGCTACCCTATGACCCAGCAATTGCACTACTGGGTATTTACCCCAAAGATACAAATGTAGTGATCCAAAGGGGTACGTGCACCCCAGTGTTTATAGCAGCAATGTCCACAACAGCCAAACTATGGAAAGAGCCCAGATATCCATTGACAGATGAATGGATAAAATGTGGTATACACACACACACACACACACACGCACACACAGTGGAATATTACTCAGCCATCAAACAAAATGAAATCTTGCCATTTGCAATGACAGGGATAGACCTAGAGGGTATTATGCTAAGCGAAATAAGTCAATCAGAGAAAGACAATTATCATATGATCTCATTGATATGTGGAATTTAAGAAACAAAACAGAGGATCATAAGGGAAGAGAGGAAAAAATAAAAGAAGACAAAACCAGAGAGGGAGGCAAACCATAAGAGACTCTTAATCATAGGAAACAAACTGAGGGTTGCTGGAGGGGAAGGGGTGGATGGATGGGGTAACTGGGTGATGGACATTAAGGAGGGCATGTGATGTAATGAGCACTGGGTATTATATAAGACTGATGAATCACAGACCTGTACCTCTGAAACCAATAATACATTATATGTTAATTAATTGAATTTAAATAAAAATGTTTAGATTACACCCCCCAAAAAAACCTATATTGCAACAAATTAGACAACCTAGAAGAACTGGATAAATTCCTAGAAACACAACCTATCAAAACTGAAACAGGAAGAAACAGGAAATTTCAACAGACCAGTTACCAGCAAGGAGATTGAATCAGTAATCAAAAAACTCCCAAGAAACAAAAGTCCAGGATCAGGTGGCTTCACAGGCAAATTCTATCAAACATTTACAGAAGAGTTAATACCTATTAAGTCTACTGGAATTAAAAATTTTCTTAAATGTCAAAAAATAAAATAAAAATAGGAAAAAAATACCTATTAATTCTCAAATTATTCCAAAAAATAGAAGGAAACCTCCAAATTCATTCTATGAAGCCAGTATCACCCTGATACCAAAACCAGAGTACCACAAAAAAAGAGTACTACAAGCCAATATCTCTGATGAACATAAACGCAAAAATCCTCAACAAAATACTAGCAAACCAAATCCAACAATACATTAAATAAATCATTCACCATGGTCAAGTGGGATTTATTCCTGGGATGCAAGGCTGGTTCAATATTTGCAAATCAATCAACATGACACATCACACATCAATAAGAGAAAGAATAAAAACCATATGATCATTTCAACAGACACAGGAAAAGGATTTTGGACAAAGTACAACATCCATTCATGAGAAAATCCCTCAACAAAGTAGGTTTACAGGGAACATACCTCAACATAATAAAAGGCTATATATGAAAAACTCACAAGCATTATACTCAATGGGGAAAAACTGAGAGCTTTCCCCCTAAGGTCAGTAATAAAAAACAAGGATGCCCATTCTCACCACTTTTATTCAACATAGTCCTGGAAGTCCTAGCCACAGCAATTAGACAACAAAAAGATATAATAAAAGGCATTCAAATTGGCAAAGAAGAAGTAGAACTTTCACTATTTGCAGATGACATGATACTATATATAGAAAACCCTAAAGACTCCACCAAAAAAACTTCTAGAACTGATAAATGAATTCAGTAAAGTCACAGGATTCAAAATCAATGTGCAGAAATCTGTTGCATTTTTATACACTAATAATGAAGCAGCAGAAAGAGAAATTAAAGAATAATTCCATTTACGAACGCACCAAAAATAGTAAGATACCTACAAATAAACCTAACCAAAGAGGTTAAGGACCTGTACTCTGAAAACTTTAATAAAACACTAAAGAAAGAAATTGAAGACAACACAAAGAAATGGAAAGACATTCCATGCTCATGGATTGGAAGAACAAATATTATTAAAATGTTTATACCATCCATGATGAATCACTAAATTCTCCTGAAACCAATAATACACTATATATTAACTAACTAGAATTTAAATAAAAATTTTGAAAAAAAAATAGCTATATTGCTCAAAGCAATCTATAGATTTAATGTAATCCCTATCAAAATACCAACAGCATTTTGCACAGAACTAGAACAAAAAAATCCTAAAATTTATATGAAACCACAAAAGACCAAAGCAATTTTGAAAAAAGAAAAGCAAAGCTGGAGGTATCACAATTCCAGACTTCAAGTTATATTACAAAGCTACAGTAATCAAAACAGTATGGCACTGGCACAAAAACAGACACATAGATCAATGGAATAGAAAACTCAAAAATAAATGCACAATTATATCGTCAATTAATCTTTGACAAAGCAGGAAAAAATACCATTCCAGCCACTCTGGAAAACAGTATGGAGATTTCTCAAAAAGTTGAAAATGGGGGCACCTGGGTGGCTCAGTCGGTTAAACATCTGCCTTCAGCTCAGGTCATAATCTCAGGGTCCTGGGATCGAGTCCCGCATCGGGCTCCCTGCTCAGCGGGGAGCCTGCTTCTCTCTCTCCCACTCCCCCTGCTGGTGTTCCCTCTCTCACTATGTCTCTCTCTGTCAAATAAATAAAATCTTTAAAAAATAAAATAAAATAAAATAAAATGGGCAGAAGACATGAATAGTTCTCCAAAGGAGACATCCAGGGTTAGTATCCAAAATATATAAAGAACTGATACAACTCAACACCCAAAAAACAAATAATCAAATTTTTAAAATGGGCAGAAGACATGAATAGTTCTCCAAAGGAGACATCCAGATGGCCAAGAGACTCATGAAAAGATGCTCAACATCACTTACCATCAGGGAAATGCAAACCAAAACCAGATTGAGAGATCACCTCCCACCTCTCAGCATAGCTAAAATAAAAAAACACAAAAAACAAGTGTTGGCGAGGAACTGGAGAAAAAGGAACCCTCTTGCACTGTGATGGGAATGCAAACTATGGAAGACAATATGGAGGTTCCTCAAAAAGTTAAAAATAATTGCACTACTGGGTATTTACCCCAAGGAAAACCCTAAAACCATTACTCCAAAGGATACTTGCACCCCCATATTTATAGCAGCCTTATCTACAATAGCCAAATCATGGAAGCAGCCTGAGTGTCCACCCATAGATGAATGGATAAAAAAGACGTGAGATATATATATATACATCTCCACAATGTAATATTGTTCAGCCATAAAAAAGAATGAAATCTTGCCATTTGCATGGATGGAGCTAGAAAGTATACTTTTAAGTGAAATAAGTCAGTCAGAGAAAGACATACCATATGATTTCACTCGTATGTGAATTTAAGAAACAAAACAGAAGAGCAAAGGGGAAAAAAGGGAGAAACAAAGAAAGAGACTTTTAACTATAGAGAACAAACTGATGGTTACCAGAGGGGAGGTGGGCTGAGGGATGGGTGAAATAGGTGATGGGGATTAAGGAGTGCACTTGTGATGATGCACCCTGGATGATGTATGAAATTGTTGAATCACTATACTTTACACCTGAAATAACAACAACACTGTATGTTAACTACAATGGAATTAAAATGAAATAAAAATAAATAAATAATAAAATTGTAAAAATAATAAAATTTTAAGATCATAATAAGATGGAAGCATAGGCTCTATAAATAAATACATACATACATACATAAATAAGAAGAAAAAAATTTTTAATGAACAAACAAAAAGCAAAATCAGACCTATAAAGACCTTTACAAAGAACAAACTGATGGTTGCCAAGGCGTAGGGGTTGGGGGGAATGGCAAAATATGTGACGGAGAGTGGGAGATACAGGCTTCCTGTTATGGAATGAGTAAATCACAGGAATAAAAGGCACAGGATAAGGAATACAGTCAATGATACTATAATGGCGTTGAATGGTGACAGATGGTAGCTATACTTACGAACATAGAATAAAGCATAGTATAACATATAAACTTGTTGAATAACTGTTGTACACCTGAAACTAATGTAATACTCTGTCAACTATACGAAAAAAAGAAATTTTTAAAAGATTTTTATTTATTTATTTGGCAAAGAGAGAGAAAGAGAGCACAAGCAGGGGGAGCGGCAGGCAGAGGGAAAGCGAGAAGTAGGCTCCCCGCTGAGCAGAGAGCCTGACATGGGGCTCAATCCCAGGACCATGGGATCATGACCTAAGCTGAAGGCAGACGCTTAAGCAACTGAGCCACCCAGGTGCCCCTAAAAAAAAATTTTTTTAATACATACACAATAGCACACACTCTCTAACAGGCCCTCTACTAATTTTTTTTTTTTAACAAACTGCAAACTACCAAACTATGAAGTTTTTTGAAAAATTGGAACAAAGCTTCTCTTTTAATATCTCTGTTTTAAGAAAATCCTGAGATTGTAAGACAGTAAATAAATATAAATTGTTACCGTTTACAACTACTTAGCAATATGTATAAGAACTTTCGAGGTACCTGGGTGGCTCAGTCGGTTAAGCATCTGCCTTTGGCTCAGGTCCTGATCCAAGGGTCCTGGGATCAAGCCCCACATCAGGCTCTCTGCTCAGCAGGGAGCCTGCTTCTCCTTCTCCCCCTGCCTGCCACTCCCCCTGCTTGTGCGCACTCTCTTTCTGTGTCAAATTTAAGTAAAATCTTTAAAAAAAACAACAAACTTTCCTAATGCTGTTCAAAACGAAAGTCAGAAATACAAACAAGGGGCTGGAAAGTAAGATTAGATCAGTTTTTTTTTTAAAGCTACTTTTCTTTGATGTATGTGTTTGAGTTTTAAAATTTTGACCCAACCTCCCACCAGCACTACATTATCACACAAATAAATATAAAATCACACACAAAAAATGCTACTTGTGAAAAAGTAGGGTATCCTGACTGTGTATAGCACTGGAACATAGCCTAACCTTGGGGATGTGGCTGTCAGAGAAAGTTTTGCAGAGGAAGTGACATTTAGATTGAGACCAAAAGAGTGAGTTAATTTGAAGAAAAACATTCTACACAGAGGTAATAATGTATACAGAGGTGTTGAAGTGGGGCACCTGGGTGGTACAGTCGGTTAAGCATCTGACTCTTGGGTTTGGCTCAGGTCATATCAGGGTCGTGAGATCGAGAACCATGATGAGCTCTGTGCTCAGCATGGAGTCTGCTTAAGTCTCTCTCTCTCCCTCTGCCCCTCCCCGCTATTCTCTCTCTCTCAAATAAATAAATAAATCTTAAAAAAAAAACAAAAAACAAAAAAAACAAAGGGAGGCTCGAGCTGCTGTGCACCCAAAAGAGGAATCGGGGCCTGGCGTCCCCTCCTCGCCCCGGGCCGGGCCCTGCCCCACTTTATTCTTCCTGGTTGAGATGGGCTCAGCCAAGAGCGCCCCAGTCACTCCGGTGTGGCCTCTGCCACACAACAAGCTTCTGGCCCGAGTGGCGGACCCCCGTTCACCTAGTGCCGGCATCCTGCGCACTCCCATCTAGGTGGAGAGCTCTCCACAGCCAAACCTACCAGCAGGGGAGCAGCTGGAGGGTCCCAATCAGGCCCAAGACTCAGATCCCCGCTCTCCTACCCTTGGTATTGCGTGGACACCTATGAAGACCAGCAGCGGAGAACCCCCAAGCCCACCGGTGAAACAGCTGAGTGAAGTATTTGAGACCAAAGCCCCCAAATCGAATCTGCCCCCAGAGCCTGTTCTGCCCTTAGAGGCAACTTCATCTTCTGAATTGGACTTGCCTCTGGGCACCCAGTTTTCCCTTGAGGACCAGATGCCACCCTGGAGCCGGACTGAGCTCCCCTCCAAGCAGGTGTTCTCCAAGGAGGAAGCAGGACAACCCTCAGAAGCCCCCATAGCCAGCCAGGGCTCGGACAAGCCCTTGAGAGACCCTGAGACTTCCCGATCTTCAGGTTCTAAGCACAATATACAGAAAGCAAATGGCAAGGTACTACTAGGGAGATCTCCCCTCACAATCCTACAGGATGACAACTCCCCTGGAACCCTGACACCACGACAGGGTAAGCGGCCTTCTCCCCTGAGTGACAATGCTAAGGAGCTAAAGGAAGGGGCCATTCTGGGAACTGGATGACTTCTGAAAACTGGAGGCCGAGTGTGGGAGCAGGGCCAGGACCAGGACCAGGAAAATCAGCACTTTCCAAACTTGGTGGAGAACTAGGCCGAGTATGGCCCCAGCACTGGCTTCACCGGGGGCCTAGTGATGTTGCATCCCCTCAACCCATTCTTTCCCTGGGAGACTGGAAAGGCTTGTTGTCTTCAACCCCCCCTTAAACTCCCAGCTCGGGGACTGAACGCTTTCTTGGGCTCTCTGTGTCTTATGTGTTTCTTGTATATTAAAGAAAGTGGTTTTTAAAAAACAAAACAAACAAACAAAAAAACCCAAAGGTGTTGAAGTGGAAAGAGCTTGCACATGAGGAAGTGAAACAAGCAGTACAGCGTGGTGGTGAAGAGTCCAGGTTCCAAAGTAAAATGGCCTGGATTTGAATCCCAGCTATACCCTCCACTTGCTATGTGACCTTGGATAATTTACATAACCTCTCTGGACCTTGGTTTCCTCATTTATTCCTACCATGTAGGATGTTTGCGAGGAGAGTAATTGTTCAATAAATATTAGTTTATTATTATAATAACTGGTTAAACTAGAATGGTGCTACAGGTATTGGAGAGGTAGGCAGGGCCATAATATCATGGAGGCTTCTAGGCTCTATTATGTGCCTCTGAAACAAATAATACATTATATGTTTAAAAAAAAAAAGAAGACGACAGCAGGAAGGGAAAAATGAAGGGGGGAAAATTGGAGGGGGAGACAAACCATGAGAGACTACGGACTCTGAGAAACAAACTGAGGGTTCTAGAGGGGAGGGGGGTGGGGGGATGGGTTAGCCTGGTGATGGGTATTAAAGAGGGCACGTACTGAATGGAGCACTGGGTGTTATACACAAACAATGAATCATGGAATACTACGTCAAAAACTAATGGTGTAATGTATGGTGATTAACGTAACATAATAAATAAATAAATAAATAAGTAAATACATACATACATACATACATATATACATAAACAGGATGGAGGAGGTGCCTGGGTGACTCAGCCGGTTAAGCGTCTGCCTTCAGCTCAGGTCATGACCTCGGGGTCCTGGGATCGAGTCCCACGTCGGGCTCCGTGCTCAGCAGGAAGTCTGCTTGACCCTCATCCTCTGCCCCTCCTGCTCGTGCTCTCTCTCTCTTAAATAAATAAAATCTTTAAAATAAAAAAAAAATTATGGGCGCCTGGGTGGCTCAGTCGTTAAGCGTCTGCTTTCGGCTCAGGTCATGATCCCAGGGTCCTGGAATCGAGTCCCACATCCGGCTCCCTGCTCGGCAGGAAGCCTGCTTCTCGCTCTCCCACTCCCCCTGCTTGTGTTCCTGCTCTCGCTATCTCTCTCTCTCTGTCAAATAAATAAATAAAATCTTTAAAAATAAATAAATTAATTAAATTAAATTAAATTTTAAAAAAATTAAAAAAAAAAAGAATTTAGGATTCATCCTAAATGCAATGGGAAGACACTGGAGAATTTTAAGCAGAGGTATAATATCCTGAAACTTGTGTTTTAAAACATTAATCAACAAATATTATGCTTCTGCTTTTTGGCAAAAAAGACTCATGAGCTAAACGTTTCCTATCAGTTCAGCCTTCTTTTCATTCTCTCCTTTGCCCCTTGATCTTTTCATGTGTGATAGTTGCTTTCTGGTAAGTTTTAAGTCATTTCAAAGTTCAGCCCTCATAGGAGTGTTCTTCCCCTCCCTGTCCTCCTTCTCAACCACAATGTCCTGTTGTAAGGGAATGCTTATTAGTCTTCCCTGGTAACGTGGAGGTACAGATGGTCTCCATTCTCTTTTTCTGCTGGCCTTCAGTTGAGCTGTTTCATCCCAGTTATCTCTAATCCATCCCTGTCAGTTTCTATCCTTCTAGAATCCATTTGGGATGAACAAGCACCACCACCAGAACTCTGGGGGCATCAATCTCCATTATTGCCATCATCTCAGTAACCCAGGAGTCCGTGGGTCTTGCTGTGTTCACAATATTCTGGGGCCATAGAGGAACTTTTGAATCTCTTATATTCTAGATACAGACCACTAGGAACCAGCAGCATTATTTGGGAAGGTCTACCTAGACACTTGCCTTCACAGATGCTCCCTGGCTGCCAACTCTCCCCTCTCTATCTCCATGTCAAACACAGAGCTTCTCTTAGGCTTGTGCCTGCCACCAAGCTCAAAGGATCTCAGGTCACCCTTCTCCCAGTGTCAATATTTCTACTGCATCTTCCCACCTCCGTATCCCTACTCTCAATAAAAGTGCTTCCTTTTACTTCATCTTCTTCTCTGGAGGGAATTTCCCCTTTACAATATGTCCCCTCTTTAGGTAGGG
This sequence comes from Mirounga leonina, assembly GCF_011800145.1. NCBI lineage: Eukaryota > Metazoa > Chordata > Mammalia > Carnivora > Phocidae > Mirounga > Mirounga leonina. The sequence continues at coordinate 35,980,616 of NW_023270433.1, read as the reverse complement.
ACCATATTGATGGAATGGCTGCAGAGGAATATGACTGGATTTGGGAAACATGATTGGGATTAGGATGCCCATGAAAAAAAGCCACATTACTTTATTGTCAAAATATCATCTCCAATTATATTGTTTGTCTCAACCACAAGATACAAGCTCCAAGAGGGATGGGTTTCCTTTGTCTGTTTTCTTAACTGCTATATCTCCAGTACCTGTTAATAAATATTTGTGGAAAGAATGAAGAAATAATATGAGCAAACCAATAGATGAGTGATTTTGTGCTGTTGGCACTGGGATCCACTGGAGGATTTTGAGCAGAGGATTGAAGCAGTCAGATTTGCAGGTTATCAAATATTTTGTTATGAACTGTATGGTTGTGTTCCCTCTCCAGATTCATATGTTGAAACCCTAACCCCAATGTGCTGGTATTAGGAAGTGGGGCCTTGGGGCGCCTGGGTGGCTCAGTTGTTAAGCATCTGTCTTCAGCTCAGGTCATGATCTCGGGGTGCTGGGATCGAGCCCCGCATTGGGCTCCCTGCTCTGTGGAAAGCCTGCTTCTCCCTCTCCCACGCCCCCTGCTTGTGTTCCCTCTCTCGCTATGTCTCTGTCAAATAATAAATAAAATATTAAAAAAAAAAAAAAGGAAGTGGGGCCTTTGGAAGGTAAGTAGGATTAGATAAGGTCATGGGTGTGGAGGCCTCACAAATGGGATTAGTTCCCTTAAGGAAATGACTTGCTGTCCGTCTCTGCTTTCTGCCATCTGTGGTTACAGCAAGAAGACAGCCAGGAAGCAGCCCTCACAAGACACTGAATCTACCAGCACCTTAATCTTGGACTTCCCAGCCCCAGAACTGTGAGAATTAATTTCTGTTGTTTATAAGCCACCCAGTCTATTGTTTTTTGATACAGAAGCCCAAGCATACTAAGATAGTCTTCAAGCTATCACAGTCATCATAAGCAGCAGTCTGTATTATCCACCCAAGTAACAGTTATTAACTCTCAAGTACCCATACTCCAGTGAGAGAATACACTACTATAAATATTCAAATCCATGAACAGCCTCCTGAGAAGAACTAAGAAGATGTCACAAACATTAAAACTGCCTCACCTTCTCTCTATCTCTTCTTTTTACCTCCTCCTTCTCCTAACATTAGGGCCCTTTAGTCAGTGGAACTAGCTAGCCATTTGTAACCCTTTCGGAGAATTTCAGCTGAAATCTGGATACCCAGCCCACTCTGATGTGGTATTTGCCTTTCATGCTTAATTTGTCTATAACATTACAAATTTCATACTCCTACATTTCTACTGTTAAAATCATAATACTATTTTAGTACTTCTCTTTTGCAAGTGAAATTAGCATTAACATCTAAAATTGAAAAGTTGTTGGTTGTTGCCCTAATGTGTCTAAGGGCTTAATCCAAGCCTGAAGTCTAAATTCTCAGTGCCTAAGATGACCTATGTTTTGTGCAGGTTTCTCAGCATACTTAAGTGCTACTGTGGACTTATACCTGGGTCTCTTTGTATCAGAGGATGACCAGGTTGACTTTTCCTTTGGTAAAATGGAAAGAACCTGAGATCAGAGACATCATCTGGGAGTATTCTCCTGAAATGTTCTCTTGTTCTTTACCCTTACAGGATTTTCCAACAGAAGGGCAGAGCATGGATGCCTCTCCATTAAAGGAGGCACCAGGAATCCTGTGGGCCTCATGTCTAGAATAAAAAATCTTGGAAGGTTTTTTCTAGATATGCCTCCTAAGGCAAGGGAAATAAAAGCAAAAAATAAACTATTGGGACTACATCAAAGTAAAAAGCTTCTGCACAGCAAAGGAAACAATCAACAAAACAAAAAGACAACCTATTGAATGGGAGAAAATATTTGCAAATGATACATCTGAGAAAGAGTTAGTATCCAAAATATATTAAGAACTTCTACAGCTCAACACCCAAAAAACAAATAACCCAATTAAAAAAATGGGTAGAAGACATGAACAGACATTTCTCCAAAGACATACAGATGGCCAACGGACATGAAAAAATTGAACATTACTCATCATCAGGGAAATGCAAATCAAAACCACAATGAGCTATCATATCACCTCACACCTGTCAAAATGGCTAAAATCAAAAACATGAAATAACAAGTTTTTTAAAGATTTATTTATTTATTTGAGAGAGGGAGGGAGTGGGGGGAGGGGCAGAGAGAGCGAGAGAGAGAGAGAGAGAGAGAGAGAGAGAATCTTAAGCAGGTTCCACACCCAGTGTGAAGCCCTACTCAGGGCTTGATCTGACGACCCTAAGATCACAACCTGAGCCAAAACCAACAGTCAGATGCTTAATTGACTGTGCCACCCAGGCACCCCAAGAAATAAGTTTTGTGAGGATGTGGAGAAAAAGGAACCCTCATGCACTGTTGGTAGGAATATAAACTGCTACAGCCACTATGGAAAACAGTATGGAGGTTCCTCAAAAAATTAAAAATAAAATCACTATATGATTCAATAATCCCACTATTGGGTATTTACCCAAAGAATACAAAAACACTAATTCAAAAAGATATATGCACCCTTATGTTTACTGAAGAATTATTTACAATAGCCAAATTATGGAAGCAACCCAAGTGTCCAACAATAAATAAATGGATAAAGAAGGTATGGTTTATATATATAATGGAATGTTACTCGGCCATAAAAAAGAATGAAATCTTGCCATTTGCAGCAACATGGATGGATCTAGAAGGTATAGTGCTAAGCGAAAGAAGTCCATCAGATAAAGACAAATACCGTATGATTTTACTCATATGTGGAATTTAAAAAACAAAACAAACAAAGAAAAAAGAGACAAGGAACCAGACTCTTAAATATACAAAACAAGCTGGTGATTACAGGGGGTGGGAGGAGATGGGTTAGGGAATGGGTGAAAGAGATGAAGGGGATTGAGCATACACATATCCTTTTTTATTTTTTAGATTTTATTTTTATGTAATCTCAACACAACACAACATGGGGCTCAAACTCACAACCCCGAGACCAACAGTCACATACTCTACTAACTGAGCCAGCCAGGTGCCCCAAGAGTACACATATCTTGATGAGCACTGAGTAATGTATAGGATTGTTGAATCACTATACTGTACACCTTAAATTAATATAACACTGTACAGTAATTATACTGGAACTAAATACATAAATAAAAATTAAAAAAAAAAAGCCTTAGAGTTTTGCAGCTAGTGCTCACGTCCAGAGCAGAATCAAGGTAGTGTCTCAGGAAAGTGGCTAGAAGGAAGCAGAAGAGCCCTAAACATATTCCCATAAAGATCAGGGACATTTACTCCTGGTACTTATGAAGATTTCTAATAATTATGTGACTGTTGTTCTTATTTTATGTAATTTTGCCATTAGGGAGCTAACATTTTAAGCAGAACAAAGAAACTAATAAACTTTTCAGACAGGGCCAGCGACATGCAGAGGAACTTCCCAGATGATCTTTTTGACATCTTTTTCAATTTTATAACTCTATTCTAACCCTAAAAATCTAAAAATTGTTCATAAACTCCTTTCAGCTTCTGAAGAGTAAGGAATACATTAGGAAACTGCATCCCAATTTAGATGTATCTAGGCAAGAACCCAGCCTAAGAAGACATTGGTGGCAGCAGGAAAAGAAAGCAAGAGGCCAAATCCATGACCTATAGAACTCAAAATTAACTTGTTTCAAAATTATCTTGGAAGGGACTCTGGCTTGCATCTCAATCCATAGCCCCAATATCCTAAAAGAAAGAAAAGTGCAAGTCTATGTTGCAGGGGTAGTATTTCTCCAGAAATCACCTAAGTTTGAGAAGGCAACAGCGAGAATCTGAGGCTCCTCTCTAATTCCAGAACCTTCTCTCTGGTCTTCAGGCACCTGACATATCCCAGGGATTGAATCCTGCTTCTGTCTACTCATCTTTTCAGCATAGCCAATATACCTCTCTCTTTATCTCATCTCTTCAAAGCAGGCTCTGGGCTAAGTTCAGAATGCCTTTATGTGTTATTCCCTCCCACTGCTGCCATCCCACTACACTGTCTGCGGCCCCAAGCCATGACCGAATGTCAGGAAACAGCCCATTTTTTTCCATGCTGAAACAGCATGGGAAAATGCTTAGGAAATGTATGCTGAATAAACTATATACAAATATATACTAAGGCAATTTAAAAAGAATAATATTGTAGTGAAATTATGGATAATTCTTCTATTTTTAAAAATTTCAACAGTATTGGGGCACCTGGGTGGCTCAGTTGGTTAAGCAACTGCCTTCAGCTCAGGTCATGATCCCGGAGTCCTGTGATCAAGTCCCACATTGGGTTCCCTGCTCAGCAGGGAGTCTGCTTCTCCCTCTGACCCTCCCCCCTCTCATGCTCTCTCTCTCTCGTATTCTCTCTCTCTCTCAAATAAATAAATAAAAATCTTAAAAAAAAAAATTTCAACAGTATTATTTACATAATCATAAATAAAATACTTGCTTTTCAAAATGTTCTAAATTCATAAGTATATTTATTTTTAAAATAAAATATATAATTATACATTTAAATACTTTTATAAAAATGAATAGCTTATAAATACTTAACCTACTGCTATAATAAAAAAACTATTTTTATATAAAAATCAGAAATAAGTTTCCCACATATTTTCTAAATATACCCTCATCATGCTTCTATCCTCTCTATCAAGATAACTCCCACTGGAATGTAAACCCACCATCATGATAATGTGAGTCCTCTCCCTCCTACCAAAATATAAACTTTGTGAGATCAGGAAGCCCTTCTTGTTTACCACTGTATCCCTAGCTCCAGCAACACTGCATGGTAAATGGTAGTCACTCAGTAAATATTGCTGAGTAAGTGAATGTATATCTGCATGCATCTTTATCCAAAGACAGGAACACTAATGTAATCAAATGGAAGCAAAAAGAATGCATACATTATATGGGTCTTATTACAGTATTGATAAGGGGTAATGTTTATTAAGCATTTATTAATATACAAGGCACTAGGCTAAATACTTGATACGTAAAAATATGATATAGGTACTATTATTAATTTTATTTTTTAAAAACCTGGAGGAAAATGAATTTGAGAGGTTAGTATTATTACATACCTACATATATCTTTTTTGTAAAGATTTATTTATTTGAGAGAGAGAGAAAGAGTATGTGCACAGGAAGAGGGCGAGAGGGAGGGGGAGAAGCAGACTTCTGGCTGAGTGAGGAGCCCGACTCAGGACTTGATTTCATGACCCTGAGATCAGATCCTGGGGGGAGGCACAGAGGGAGAGGGAGAGAAAAAATCTGAAGCAGACTCTGCACTGAGTGTGGAGCCCAATGCAGGGCTCCATCTCATGACCCTGAGATCATGACCTGAGCCGAAAGCAAGAGTCCGACACTTAACCAACTGAGCCACCCAGGTGCCCCTACCTATATCTTTTTTAATTTACAAAACCCCTGATTCATCTTTATGAGTTGTTCTTCATAATAAAATTATAGAGTAAGACAATGTTCAAGTTCTGCCTTTGGATTCTCAAAATCACACAGTGAGTGAAAGAGCTGCAGTAAGGATTTTGATTCCTTAATCCTAATCTGTGGCCAAGGCAGCTCATATTTCTTCCCAGAAGATAAAAACAAACATTTGTAGTAATGTTGCCTATGTCACAAGGCTCTGGTGAGGGAGAGTTAATAAGTGATTACAAAATTCTGAGTAACTACAAACTGCTGTAGAAATGCAAAACATCTCTAACAACAGTAATTAATTTTAATCATCATCTCTTTTCTATGTGCAGCTGTCTCTCAAAATTCACTTTGAGGGTTTAATCACCACATCTCAACAAATAAAGTAACTGCCCTCTTTCTCAGACCCTACCAAGAAGCTACCCCCAGCTGCTGAAGTTCTTCTCCTCCCCACCCCTATACATTTCCTACTCCCAGGTGATTAGCACAGGCTGAATGCTGACATTAATCAGAAAAATAGTACAGACTGAGACTTGAGCCTTTCAAAATCCCTGAATTTCACTTTTTAAATTTCAAGTTTTTATTTAAATTGTAGTTAACATATATGGTAAAATTGGTTTCAGGTGTAGAATTTAGTGATTCATCACTTACATATACCATCCAGTGCTCATCACAAGCGCCCTCCTTCATACCCATCACCCATTCAGCCCATCCCCCGCCCACCTCCCTCCATCAACCCTCCGTTTGTTCTCTATCGTTAAGAGTCTCTTATAGTTTGCTTCCCTCTCTCCCTTTTCTCCCCCCTTCCCCATGTTCATCTGTTTTGTTTCTTAAATTCCACATATGAGTGAAATCATATGGTATTTGTCTTTCACTGACAGACTTATTTCGCTTAGCATAATACACTCTAGCTCCATCCATGTCATTGCAAATGGCAAGATTTCATTCTTTTTGATGGCTGAGTAATATTGTGTAAACTACATCTTTTTTTTTAAAGATTTTATTCATTTATTTGTCAGAGAGAGAGAGAGCACAAGCAGGGGGAGTGGCAGGCAGAGGGAGAAGCAGACTCCCCACTGAGCAGGGAGCCCGATGCGGGATTCAATCCCAGGACCCTGGGATCATGACCTGAGCTGAAGGCAGATGCTTAACCAACTGAGCCACCCAGGCATCCCTACCACATCTTCTTTATCCATTTATCAGCTGATGCACATTTGGGCTCTTTCCATAGTTTGGCTATTGTTGATAATGCTGGTAGAAACACTGGGGTGCAATGTGTTACCCAAAGCAATCTATACATTTAATGCAATCCCTATCAAAATACCACCAGCATTTTTCACAGAGTTAGAACAAACAATCCTAAAACTTGTATGTGAAATAGCCAAAGCAATCTTGAAAAAAAAAAAAAAAAGCAAAGCTGGAGGCATCACAATTCTGAACTTCAAGCTATATTACTTTTTTTTTTTTTGACAGAGAAAGAGACAGCGAGAGAGGCAACACAAGCAAGGGGAGTGAGAGAGGGAGAAGCAGGCCTCCCGCTGAGCAGGGAGCCCGATGCGGGGCTCGATCCCAGGACCCTGAGATCATGACCTGAGCCGAAGCAGTCGCTTAACCAACTGAGCCACCCAGGCGCCCCAAGCTATATACAAAGCTGTAGTCATCAAGACAGCATAGTACTAGAACAAAAACAGACACATAGATCAATGGAACAGAAGAGAGAACCCAGAAATGGACCCACAACTCTATGATCAACTAATCTTCGACAAAGCAGGAAACAATATCCAATGGAAAAAAGATAGTCTCAACAAATGGGGTTGGGAAAACTGGACAGCCACACACAGAAGATGAAACTGGACCACTTTCTTATACCATATACAAAAATAAACTCAAAATGGATGAAAGACCTAAATGTGAGACAGGAAACCATCAAAATCCTAGAGGACAACACAGGCAGCAACCTCTTTGACCTCAGCTGCAACAACTTCTTACTAGACACGTTGCCAGAGGCAAGGGAAACAAAAGCAAAAATGAACTATTGGGACCTCATCAAGATGAAAAGCTCCTGCGAAATGAAGAAACAATCAACAAAACTAAAAGGCAGCCTACAGAATGGGAGAAAATATTTGCAAGTGACATATCAGAGAAAGGGTTAGTATCCAAAATCTATAAATAACTTATCAAACTCAACACCCAATAAATAAGTAATCCAGTTAAGAAATGGGCAGAAGATGGGGCGCCTTGGTGACTCAGTCAGTTAAGCATCCAACTCTTGGTTTCAGCTCAGGTCATGATCTTGGGGTGGTGAGATGGAGCCCCATGTCGGGTTCTGCACTCAGTGGGGAGTCTGCTTGAGATTCTCTCTCTCCTTCTCCCCCTGCCCCTCCCACTGCTCACACTCTCTCTCTAAAATAAATGTCTTTATTTTTATTTTTTTATTTTTATTTTTTTAAAGATTTTATTTATTTGACAGAGAGAGATATAGCGAGAGAGGGAACACAAGCAGCGGGAGTGGGAGAGGGAGAAGCAGGCTTCCCGCGGAGCAGGGAGCCCGATGCGGGGCTCGATCCCAGGACCCCTGGGGTGACTGGGTGGCTCAGTCGTTAAGCATCTGACTTCGGCTCGGGTCATGGTCCCCGGGTCCTGGGATCGAGCCCCGCATCGGGCTCCCTGCTCCGCGGGAAGCCTGCTTCTCCCTCTCTCATCTCCCTGCTTGTGTTCCCTCTCTTACTGTGTCTCTGTCAAATAAATAAATAAAATCTTTAAAAAAAAATTTTTTTTAATATTTAAAAATAAAAATCAGGCACACTAAGAGATCAACAAAAATAACTAATAATAAAATAGAATAATTGTAACAATATACTGTAATAAAAGGTTTATGAATGTGATCTCTCTCAAAATATTTTATTGTAATGTATTTTCCCTTCTTCTTGTAATGATGGGAAATGATAAAATGCCTACATGATGAGATGAAATGAGATAAATGACATAAGCGTTGTGACATACTGTTAAGCTACTATTGACATTCTGATGCTGCATCAGGAGGATCATCTGCTTCCAGACTGCGAGTAATGGAAACCACAGATAATGGGCTTCTTGAGTAGTAGTAACAGAGGACATATGGCCACAAAACAAAAAATATTTAGTATCTGGCCCAATATAGAAGTAGTTTGCCAACCCCTGATAGGGTGAGGCCTGAGTTCTAGAGCACTCCAATAAATAAGAAATATGAGGGGTGCCTGGGTGGCTCAGTCAGTTGAGCATCCACCTCTTGATTTCAGCTCAGGTCATGATCTCAGGGTCGTGAGATTGAGCCCCATGTCAGGCTCTGTGCTGGGCGTGGAACCTCCTTAAGATTCTCTTTCCCAGACATACAAATGGCCAATAGACACTTGGAAAAATACTCAACATCACTCAGCATCAGGGAAATACAAATCAAAACCACAATGAGATACCACTTCACACTGGTCAGAATGGCTAAAATTAACAACTCAGGAAACAACAGAAGTTGGCAAGGATGTGGAGAAAGGGGAACCCTCTTACACTGTTGGTGGGAATGCAAACTGGTCAGCAGTTTGGAAGACAGACATATTGTCTGGAAGACAGTATGGAAGTTCCTCAAAAAGTTAAAAATAGAGCTACCCTATGACCCAGCAATTGCACTATCAGGTATTTATCCAAAGGATACAAACACAGTGATTTGAAGTGATTATAGCAGCAATGTCCACAAGAGCCAAAATATGGAAAGAGCCCAGATGTCCACTGACGGATGAATGGATAAAGAAGATGTGGTGTACACACACACACAGGAATATTACTCAGCCATTAAAAAGAATGAAATCTTGCCATCTGCAACATCGATGGAACTAGAGGGTATTATGCTAAGTGAAATAAGTCAGTCAGAGGAAGACAAATATATGATTTCACTCATATATGGAATTTAAGAAACCAAACAAATGAACTTGGGGAAGGGAAGGAAAAATAAGACAAAAACAGAGAGGGAAACAAACTATAATAGACTCTTAACTCTAGGAAAAAAACTGAGGGTTGCTGGAGGGGAGGTGGTGGGGGGGATGGGATAACTGGGTGATGGGCATTTAGGAGGGCACTTGATGTAATGAGCACTGGGTGTTATATGCAACTAATGAATCACTAAATTACCTCTGAAACTAATAATACGCTATATGTTAATTAAATTGAATTTTTAAAAAAAGATTCTCTCTTTGCCTCTCCCTCTGCTCCTCCCACCCTCACTCCCCCTCTCTAAAAAAATTTGTATTTTGAGAAAGAGCAGTTCATGATATGGCAGAAAACCAGGGAAATGTGGGTCTCCAAAGATAGGTGAAGACAAAGGCCATTTTTAAGGTAAGAGGGAGTGATCAAGTATGTTAATATTGCCTGGAGGACAAGCAAAATGAACTGAGAAAATGAAAGTTGAACTTCATAACCTAAAGGCCACCAGGGATCTTCACAAGAACATTCTCTTTGGAACGGTAGGAAATGATGTGGGAGTTCAACAAAGAATGGGAAGAGAGGCAGTGGAGGCAGGTAAGAGTTTTGCTAGGAAGAACAGAGAAACGGATCAGGAAAAGGTGAATGAATTCCATAGGCACAGCACCTGGGCCCCAAAATCCAGATAGCCCTTGGTTTTCATTTCAGTGTTAACCATTAAAATTTTGTGTTTTATTTAATAAAAAAGAGGAAACCTTATAAAATAATAGATGATTTTGTGTGGAGAGACATGTTCTAATAAGATAACAAGTATAAAGGCATATGGTTTCTCTTATAAAACAAAATTTAACTCTTTCATAATTTAACTCTCCAAGGAGACTTTCCAGGCAGCAAAGGGCAAGCTCAGCAAAGCTGCTCCAACTGTGTTTTCTGAGATTCTCTTTCCCCAGGGAGACTCTTTAACTTCAAGAACTGTCACAGACCCCAGGAATACAAATATTCTTCCTTTCACATTCTGGTACAAGTGTAGTCAAAAACTCCTCCTACCTTTGCAAGGTAGAGACAGACTGGAATATTCAAAAGCCTTTCCAGGAGACTAAGGGAGAATGAAGCAATCAGAAAGGGCAGAGGCAGGAAAACAGGAATATGAAATTTAGGCACACAGGCTTTGAAGTCAGATAATCTTGGATTCAAATCATTGCTCTGCCACTAAGTGGCTATATAACTTTGTGCAGGTTACTTAACTTCTCTGAAGCATAGTTTCTTCATCTATACAATGGGTAAATTTATACCTACCTGTGTTCATTCAGGGCCTCCAAGAAGTAAACACCAAGATCAGATCAGACTTGCAAGAAATTGGTGGGAATGCTTATGAAAGAAAATGGAGAGGGAGCTGGGGAAGGATGAGATCTGTCAGACAATGATACACATCTGACCCATAGGAAGGAGAAATGGAAAGAAGGTAGGATAGGAAGAGCCTTAGACTGCCATGAAGCTTTCAGAAATTTTCTCGGGCCAAAACCATCAGCCAGAGGAGTCCTCTGTCTCACAGGAATGGGCCTGCTGCAATATCCCCGCTGTGCACCTCACTGGCTAAAAAAGACCGCAGGAAACAGCCTCAGAGCAAATGCAGTGTTGTATTTAGAATATAGCAGTTGGGGACATCAGTCAATTATGCCCCCCACAGTAGGAGATCTGAGAGGCACATTCTCATAGTTGTACACATCTCCCTCTCTACAGGGGATTGTGGAGCAGTTCCACCTTGGTTCCCAGGGGCCTTTCTTCTTGAGGAAGGGCCAGGTTTAGTGGAATGAATTACAGCCCTCATCACTGCTGTTGATTTCAGGCCTGCAACTGATACTCATACTCTGCCTTCTCCATTCTAAATTCTCCTCACTGTCATCTGTCACCTTGGCTGGTCTTGGTGGCCTACCTGGTGGTGTGACCTGAGCCTTCATTCCTGAAGGGTCTGGTAATCATACAGTTAGTAATCACACCCTTCTCAGGATGGAGTTGCTGCATGTGTCCATTCAATGGGACAAGGGAATACCAGGAGACACCCAACTGCATCACATAGATTCCACACATATTCCCTCCCTGTCCCTATTGTAAAAAAGCAGCCTTACCTTTTCCTGCTGATCAGGGTCATCTACCTTTGCCAATATTGGTGACACCTCTTCTCTCAGGCTGGTCCCTGGATACAAGGAATCCAAAATTGTCCTCATGGCAGCCATAGCTTATAGTTCAGTGGGAGTTTTGCAGCATCCCCTAGCAAGAATTACACCTTCTTAGGGAATCAGGACCTCCAACTTTGCAAAGCTCAGAGCTGCAGGAACAGAAAATACAAAGTCCCCTATTGGGTCATTGTGAGTAACTGGTAAATGGAGTTACTCCTGCTTGCACCCCTTGGTTCCCAGACCTGTGTATTCTTCCCATTGGGGACCTAGCACCAAAATTTTCTCTATATATTTCCTATCCTTTTAGAGGGTTATCACAAAGCTGGAACTTTAGCTGTGCCTTTAAAAGACTGTTCCAACATTTTCTAAGGCCAGCTGCCCCTGGATGGTGCAATATATGACCAGTGGGCCCATGCCCACTTCACATATCCTGTACTGTGAGGGGGGTTCCATGTTTGGATACTAAGCTGTGTGAAAATCCTGCTTGTAGATTAGGCATTCCATAGGCCCCTAAATAGTGATGGTGGTCAAGGCACTACAGGTAGGAAATGAAAACTCATACCCAAAACAAGTCACCTATCCCATCTATCCCTATTCACCTATCCCTAACCACTGGCCCTTCCATTATAGATAAGGCCCAATGTAGTTGACTTGCCACCAAGTAGCTGGTTGGCTTCCTCAAAGAATAGTGCCCCATCAAGGGCTCAGCCTTGATCTCTAATGTTGACAAGTTGAACATTCAGAGGCAGCAATAGTCAGGATTGTAAAGGTCTGCACTGTGATTCTCCCACTATAGCTTAACAAAATCTCCATACTGCATCTTTTCCCATCATCGACACTTCCAACACCAGAGGGTTCTCCAGATCCTATTGGCAGAGCCCTTTTCTTTTCCAGGTCTCACTCAGAGCTGGCAATCTTCCATGTTATCTGGTATATGAACCAAAGCAATGATCCTAGGTGTAGAATATATTGCTTCCAGAACTCAAAGAGGACTACTGGCACTGTGCTTCCATCTTTGTGGTAGGGAATAAAAGATGCTGCAATTTTTTACTTTGGAGAGCTATCCCAACATACTCCTGACCATTAGATTCCTAAAACTTTCATTGAAATGGCAGGTTCCTTAATCTTTGTAGGATTTATCTCCCACCATCTGGAGCACATCAGCATGCCATCGATGAAATGGATCAGTGTGATGGTTCTGTGGAATACCTAGGCAGTCCAGATCTCATCAAACTATATTATGACAGTGGGCAGGAAATTTGACATAGCCCTGAGCCCAAAGTATAAATGAATACTGTTGGTCATCTCACATGAATACAAACTGTTCCTGATCCTCTTTCCTGATTGAAATTGAAAAGAATTGCTTTTGTCAATCAATGGCCATATATCATATATCTGAAGATTTATCGATCTGCTCTAGCAATTAGGCCATATCTGGCACAGTAGATATGATGAAGGCTACTGCTTGTTTAAGCCAGCAATAGTCTTCAGTCATTCTCCAGGGATGTGATATTGTTTCTGATTTACTATCTTGGCTGGGAAAGGAAGGAAGGTGAAGGAACAGTTTCAAAGGTTTCTACTTGGCTTTCCTCATTCTATCTTTTACCCTACAGACTAAGAACCTAATGTGAGGCTTATTCTAACATTCAAGTATATCAATGCAATCAGGAACAGACAAAATGACCACTGGGTGCCTCCACTAACCTAGCAGGCCCATTCTGAGCAGACTTTACTGAGGACTTAATTTATTACTCAGTCCCTGTAGGCCCTCCCTTTTATTAGAACTATAATGATGCTTTGGGTCTCCAGGTATCAGTGACAACTCAGACCGTGTGTCTAATAGTTCCCAAAATGTCTCATCAGTTTATCCTCCCCAGTATACAATCACCCAAGTAAACTGTCAGAGGTACCTTTCAAAAAAGAACTAGGGGAATAGTATGTACTTGCCATGGTATTGCTACTTCTTTTTCTGCCAGAGACATCATGCTCTATTACCATCTCTACAATTCTGTGCAGCTCAAGTCCCTTGGCTGTACCCTCAGATCTTGAAGGTCATTATAATTATTGCAGCCTCCATTACATTGAAAGTCATCATCCCTACAGATATTAATGAGCCCCACTTTGTAACCACCTCTTCTACAATCAGGCCTGACCTGCAGAGAAGAGCCACAACTAATGATGCTGATGCTATTCCCACTAGTGCTTTCCTGATGGCCTCATGAATGGTGTGTCTTCTGAGCCCTCCCATAGAACAAAATCAACCGGTATGTTTTGTGGCCTCACATAACACAGCCATTCCTGCTTGCCCACTTTCCTTAGCCTCTTTATTCCTTCTACTATCTGCCAGGATAGCTCAAGCATTTCCACTTCATTCAACATTGGCCATTCCTCTCTTAAAGACTCTAAGAACCACCTCATCCTCTAGGGTTCTTGCCAATGTGTTAAATCCTGTGACCTCAAAAAATGGTCTATAAGTCTATGAATTCCTATCCAGTTTTACAGTCTAACCCCCTTATAAAGTACCCTCAAAATACAATCCCAGGTATACCACCATGCTTCTGCTAGCTAATTCTTGCAGTTCCTTCAGTGTATAACATCTTTCCTCTCTTACCAGGTCCAGCATTTCCCTGGCCAGGTTGTGCTAGTATTTAACCCAAAGTTATTGACCTACCGGCCAGGAGAGGAGGTAGGGCTGCTGAGAGGGCACCTGCTGCCTTATGGGAGAAGGGATTATACAACTTATATTATAATACAACGTCTATCAATGCAAAAGTGCTAGCTCTTACCATAGAAGAGTAGGCCACCTCTGCAAATTCTTAAGATTTGAGGGGAGTCTTTAGAAGCATTCATTCAGATGTCCCTATCCCATAAATCAGGGTCCCAGGTTTTCCCAGCCAGGACTCTTACCTTAGCATAACAGACCTGCCTTGACTGATAATTTAAATGTCTCTGGAGTTTGGGGCACGTGGGTGGCTCAGTTGGTTAAGCATTTGACTCTTGGTTTTGGCTCAGGTCATGATCTTAGGGTCATGGGATCAAGCCCCATGTTGGGCTCCACACTCAGCAGGGAGTCTGCTTGAGATTCTCTCCCTCCATCTGCCCCTCCCCCTTCCCTCCACTCACATGCACACTCAAGCACTCTCTCTCTAAAATAAATAAATAAATCTTTTAAAAAATGTTTCTGGAGCTCTGCCATTCTAATCAGATCATGTTTGCTGCTCAGCTATGTCCTCTCTTCCACTGCAGTGTATAAGGGTTCTCATACTTAGACTTTAACTATTTAATAGCCTTCTGATTCTCATCCCTCTGCAAAGTGAGTGTCCATTCAGCTTAGCAGTAGCCAACCAACTCCACTGTCTTTGTATGCATTGTTCTCCCCATATCTTTCAAATGACTGAATCAAAGTCAAAAAATTAGCAAAGTCAATCCTCTCAACCAGGAATTTTTCCCAGTAGCAACTGGCCCACCACTGTGTACCAGGGACTATTCATACTTCACATATCACTCAAGAGGGAATAATTTTTACCCACTGAGAAACAGGTGAACCATATCCAGAATCCCATCTTACCACCTGTTTTCTTGGGCCATGTGTATTGGTTGAATCATCTAAGGAGAGAATTCAAGATAAAATTAGATACACAAGAGATCTGTGGTGGGAGCAAGATGAACTCCTGTGAGGGAAAATGGGGAGGGAACCAGAGAAGAGTGAGGGACCTATCAGAACATGATACAGGTCTGTCCCCTTGTATAAGAGAGGCAGAAAAAAGAAAGGTTGGGTAAGAAGAGTCTTAGATGGCCATTCAGTCGAAAGAAAATTTTGGTAAGGCCAATGGGAGATCGTTAAGCCAAAGGAAGCTGCCAAAGGAGTCCTCCATCTTGCAGGACTGGCCTGCCTTAGTTAAGGCTGATGTGCTCAGTCATTGGCTAAGAACAGTTGGTGGGAAGTGTGGCCTTAGTGCAAATGCAGTGGTAGGTTCAGCATGCAGCAGCATGTGAGTGGAAGGAGCTACGCAGAGAGGAAAACCAGACCTAAGAGATGACATTTTTTAAGAACCTACAGTCAGCTCCACCCCTGACATCCCAATTACATAAACCTTTGTTTGAATTTGTTTTCCTTTGTTCAAATTTGTTTGAATTGGGCTTCTGTCTTTGTAAGTGAAAGAGAACTCAGATACCTAAGGAGAGAATTAATTTGATAAATAAGTTTGAGGTAATCAAAGGAAGATTAAAAGGAGTCAATGTCAGAATAAGAAAGCCTATATTTCCAAACTAACAGATAAGCACATATGGTACATAAAAGTATATACCGTCTCTATTATGTCCACGTGTCTATAGGTTTAAGAGAATACTGTTTATGAAATTTGGATTCCAGCACTGAACAATTTTATAATTTTGGGCAATATAATAACTGATATTTATTAAGTGCATACTTGATGCCAAGCATGACCCTAAGAGCTTTATATGCATTACTTTATTTAACCACTATTTCACAGATGAAGAGAAGACTATGACTCAGAAATATTAAGAAACCACCTCTGGGGTGCCTGGTTGGCTCAGCTGGAGGAGGGTGTGACTCTTGATCTTAGTGTCATGAGTTTGAGCCCCACATTGAGTGTGGAGATTACTTAAAAATAAATAAACTTAAAAAAAAAAAAAAAGGAACCACCCTCAAGGGCACATATCTACTAAATGCAGTTTTAGGATCTGAATACAGATCTCTCTGACTCCAGAACCCATGCCCTTTACCAGCATATTATATGGCCTCTCTTGAAGTCAATTTGTGTCTATTACCCGAGGCTAAAATGCTTTAAAATTCACAGATGTCATTTCACTAACATTCATAATCCCTCTACTCGCTGGAGTTCTTAAAAACTATGGAATAATTATGAATATCTGTTTTTCAGATAATAAAATTTCTGGCTTGGGGTGCCGGGGTGGCTCAGTTGGTTAAGCAGCTGCCTTCCGCCCGGGTCATGATCCCAGGGTCCTGGGATCAAGTCCCACATCAGGCTCCTTGCTCAGCAAGGAGCCTGCTTCTCCCTCTCTCTCCTTCTGCTTGTGCTCTGTCAAATAAATAAAATCTTAAAAAATAAATAAATAATAAATAAAATTTCTGGCTATATTTAATAACTTAGAGCTAGAATATGGAGCTCCTACTCCACCTGAAGTCTAACATTGACAATTTCACACAGACAGTGCAAACTGATTTGATATAAATGGTAAATCTTGTATAGAGGCACCAAGAACACAAAAGTTTGTAGTTACTTTCTGAGGGATTTATCCTCTTTTCATCAGAATCCCCAGAAGACTGGAAAATATACAGTCTCTTTCCCTGCCCTTTGCAATCATTTTGTCCAAGGTATTTAAAGGAAATTTATATCAAATAAAGGAGAAACCAGAAACACAAGAAGGTCCTCAATAGTTGGAGCATAGTAAAGAAAAGACTCTTCATTTTCTTCTCCATCTCCAGGATACTTAGTATAAGTCCTCACTGTCATTTATAATCTCAGTGAAAGACATTTTCTGTATGAGAATCCATTAGGCATGTGAAAACCTTGGCTGAGTGTAATTCCCTCTAATGTGGACATCTATCATTTTGCTAGATATTGGAAGGACACATATCAGAATTCCATTACTTCCAGTCTGGCTCCTGCCACCAGTCCCTCCACTAAAATTGCTCTTTCCCAGTCCCCAGCAACACCCACATTGCCTAATACAATGACTATTTTTTAATGCTTATTGTTCTGGAACTCAGCAACAGTTATTGAGTTGGTCACCTCTTGCTCTGTTCTCCTGCCTTCCTCAGGCTCCTTGCTCCGTCTTCTGATCACATTCCCTCCCAGTTTTTCTTTTTGTCCTGACCTTCCTTCAGTCTCTTTCAAAGGCTTTTCTTCTTTTTCTGGCCCCTTAAAAGAATTTGGTTTTGGTCTCCTTCTATGTTCTCTCTATTCACTCTCCGTGGATGATCTCAACTATATCCATGGCTTCAAGAGCTACCCTGATGACTCCCAAATCTGTATCTCCAGGCTTGACCTCTCTTGTGAACTCCCAACCCATATATCCTTCATCTGCATCTGGATGTCCCACAGGCATCTCAAACCTAACACAGCATAAATGAACTCATCTTCTCACCAGTACCTGGACCTTCACCTTCTGTCTATATCTCCATTAATGTCACCATGGTCCCACAGTCACCTTGCCCTGTCTTCAAGAAGTTATTCCAGAGTCCTTCCTCTCCTCTTCAATCTCACCTATATATCTTCACTCGTCTAACTTCTACTCATTCTTCTTGTTTCAGCTTGGACATCATTTTCCCCAGGAACTTTTTGCCAACTCCACAAGTCTATATAAGTTACTCCTTCTATGTGTTCCTAGAACACCTTAAACTTTCCCTCTCATAGTACTTATCACAACATAGTATTGTAATTACCAGGTTACTTGTCTATTAGTTTTGCAGACAACAAGAGTGGACCTTGTCTAAATTTCATGTTGTTATAGCCTCAATGTCTAACACAATCCCTGGCACATGGTAGGTACTCATTAAATATTTGTTGAAGGAGTGAACAAATGAATCACTAAGACTTGAGATGGATTCAACAGTTCAATAATGTTTACAGTTTAATATGTACTGTGCCTATCATGTGCCATTTTATTTCCAAAATTGTTTAATGAATATGTTCCCATATCTTATCTATAATGCCATTGTCTTAGCTAAGATTCCAGTAACTTCTTGACCAGGCTACTTAAGCAGTTTCTTAACTCAAACCTCAATCCTTTCTGCTCTATTCTCCACACAGCTTTGAGAATGATCTAAAATCAAATTAGATCGTACCACTCCCGAGTTGAACGACTTCAGTGGGTTCACTATAGCCCTAGGATAGTCCAAAACCTAAGCAGGGTATAACAGAAACCTCCATGCTTTGGCTCCTGCCTACCTATTCTCCAGCCATATCACTCAACACTCCCCCACAGGCACCTACTAAATTAGACTACTAGTCCCTCCACATATACACAATCTCCAACTGTATACCCTGACTTACTCCTATTCTTTCATAAAATGTTTATTGACCACTTGATATGTGCCAGGCAATGTTCTAGGTACTGGAGACTATGTGATGAATAGAAAGACAAAAATCTCTGCCCTCTTGGTGAATTTTTCTCTATTCAAATGCTACCTTGAATTGGATGCCTTTCTTCAGTGCTTCTACAGAACTATCAGAATATCTTTATGATACTTTATCACAACATGCCATAATTGTTGATGTACTTGAATGCTAGGGTAAATCTAGGTTTTATGAGCCCTAAAGCTTAGCAATTTGGTTTCGTGCACCTGAGGGGGCATCTTTAAGAAAAATATTACTGGGAGCCTGGGTGGCTCAGTCGTTAAGCATCTGCCTTCGGCTCAGGTCATGATCCCAAGGTCCTGGGATCGAGTCCTACATCGGGCTCCCTGCTCGGCAAGAAGCCTGCTTCTCCCTCTCCCATTCCCCCTGCTTGTGTTCCTGCTCTCGCTCTCTCTGTCAAATAAATAAATAAAATCTTAAAAAAAAAAAAAGAAAAGAAAAATATTACTAATATAATATTGCTAAGCCCTTTCCAGGCAGGGCCTTGGAAGGGGCCTATGCAAATCATTTCATGGTAAATCCACTCCTATTTACCCATCTTTTCCAACAGACTATGAACTTTTTGTTTCTATACCTCCACTCCGTGCCATCTCAGAGAGTGCTTTCTCACTGCTTGCCCACAAAGGCTACTACAGAATAAGAATCTTGCCTAGGAGCTCTAGCTACCTGTCTTCTCTTATGGAGCGTGCTCTTGAGCTAGTGAATCACTAATTCTAACACTTCATTTCAATTCTGCATGCTTTACTGAAAGTAGAAATCCTCTTAGAAGACTACTTACTGGCTCTCCACGGGCTTCCAGACACTTCAATTAGTGTAGTCTATTTCCATAACGCACAGGACCTCTTAAAGCAGATTAATAACTTGTATAAGAGTGTTCCCGACAATCACCAGAGGATTTCAAAACTGTTTACAATAGGGGCTGTCACATGTACAAAGCGCAGACCCAGAGCCCAGATTTAGAAAAATTCTTTCTTTCTCACTCAGTCTACATTTAAGACTTTAAGGCTACCTAAATCTGCAGTTTTCTTTGTCCAAAATCACTTTGGCTTTTTCCTCTGGATATATATACTCTATTGATCCAAACACTTCCTGAGCTGCCCAAAATCAGAGAATCAAGAGATTTCAGAGTAAGAAGGAACTGAGAGTTTAAAAAATCATATATTAGTATATCTATTATGTGTGAGCCATTGTGAGGAAAACAAAGAAGAGTAACATATCCCAGTTCTCAAGGAGCATATAAAAAAGTCTTTCCATGGCCAGATTTTTCTTACCTATGGTGTTATTTTTCCCTCCATTCTCCAGCTCTGAACATTTTATTTTTCTAGGATTTTACTGAACTTTAAATCAGTCCCATTAATAAGTCACATGCTACTGGCACAAATTACAAATAACTGCAGAAAAAGATCATACTTATTAACTACTCTCCTAAATGTGGTAGACATACTCAAACAGAGAAAATTGCCTTTTTTAATACCTTAGAACCAGGCAGCGTATCCTAGAAATTAGCTAAATTTCATTTAGAAACCAAGCAACTGAGCTCTAAGGAATGACTAAGGGCTTCCACGAGCTTCCATGGCCTCATAGATCTACATCACTGATAAGTCTCACACTGAAAATAATTCAGTTTTGAGGAAAATAAAGAATTTAAGGATATTAAAAGTTAATATCCACCAAACATTTATGTTTGTGCCTTTGAGGATCCACTAAATCTCAGACACTGAAAATAAAACATGGTCCCTGCCCTTAAGAAACTCATAGGCTAGTAATACAGACAGAAATCCTGCAGATAATAATACAAAATGGCCGAATGATGATAGAGATAAGCACAGGGTACTATGTGAATCGAGAGGATGGGTACTAACCTAGCTGGTATGGAGGAAATAATATTTGACCTGACCTTTTTTTTTTAAAGATTTTATTTATTTATTCGACAGAGAGAGAGAAAGAGAGAGAGAGCAGGAACACAAGCAGGGGGAGTGGGAGAGGGAGATGCAGGCTTCCTGCCGAGCAGGGAGCCCAATGTGGGACTCGATCCCAGGACCCTGGGATCATGACCTGAGCCGAAGGCAGACGCTTAACAACTGAGCCACCCAGGCGCCCATGACTTTTTTTTTTTTTAAGATTTATTTATTTATTTATTTGAGAGAGTGAATGAGAGACAGAGAGCATGAGAGGGAGGAGGTTCAGAGGGAGAAGCAGACTCCCCGCTGAGCAGGGAGCCCAACTTGGGACTCGATCCCAGGATTCCAAGATCATGACCTGAGCTGAAGGCAGTCGCTTAACCAACTGAGCCACCCAGGCGCCCCTGACCTGACTTTTTAAAAGATAAGTTTTAGACAGCAAAACTGAGAGGCAAAGTAAGGCAAGGTGCATAGATCAGTCATGTTACCAATGAATCAACAGAAAACAACTTTGGATGATTTAATTAGAAAGAGTTTATTAAAAAAGGTGCTGTGTAGCTCAGAGAACCCGTAGAAAGACTGATGATGCAAGATTAAAAATAGGACACAAAAAGATGACACTCAGAGTAAACACAGTCAAAATCATACCAGAGAATGCATCCAATGAAAGTGCTGTTGCTGCCATCATTGAACTCTGGATTTTTTAGCTTAAATTGCCAATGTTGCTGTACTGGACATTGGATGCTGGCACTGAACAGTGGATGCTGATACTAGATACTGGATGTCCAGTGTAAGACACTGGTTGACCCTCTGCAATCTTCAAAGCTCATAAAATTTGTAATTCCTAAACCATACCAAGGAGATTCCAATACTGACAGTTAAAAAGAGGCATGGGGCAATTGGATGACTCTTAAAGGACATGACTCTTGATCTCAGGGTTGTAGGTTCAAGCTCCACACTGAATGTAGAGATTACTAAAAAATAAAATATAGCAGCATTCTAAGGAGAGGAGAAAGCAAGAGAAAATACACAGCTAAATTTTTTTTTAAAGCCTATATTAGAAAAGAATGATCACATATCAGTAACTTTAGGCTTTAAACTTAAGAAGACTGGAAAAGATGCATAAACTAAATGCTAAGTTATCAGTGGGATGCCTGGGTGGCTCAGTCGGTTAAGCAGCTGCCTTCGGTTCAGGTCATGATCCCAGGGTCCTGGGATTGAGTTCCTCATCAGGCTCCTTGCTCAACAGGGAGCCTGTTTCTCCTTCTGCCTGCCCTGCCTGCCACTCCCCTGCTTGTACTCTCTCCTCTCTGACAAATAAATAAATAAAATCTTTAAAAAATAAAATAAATAAATGCTAAGCTAGCAGGAAAAAAGGAAATAAAGAACACAATAATAATCGATGAAACAGAAAACAAAAACAATGAAGGAAATCAATAAAACCAAAAGTCGGTCTTTGTTTTTTTGTTTTTTAAAGATATTATTTATTTATTTGTCAGAGAGAAAGAGAGAAAAGAGCGCAAGCAGGAGGAACGGCAGGCAGAGCAGGCAGAGGAGAAGCAGGTAGAGGGAGAAGCAGGCTCCCCACTGAGCAAGAAGCCCGATGTAGGACTTGATCCCAGGACCCTGGGATCATGATGTGAGCCAAAGGCAGATGCTTAATGACTGAGCCACCCAGGCATCCCAAAAGTTGGTTCTTCGAAAAGAATAAATTTGACAAACCTTTAGTTACACTAATCAAGAAAAAAAGAAAGAAGATACAAATTACTAAAATAGAAATGAAAAAGGAAACTTCACTACAAATCTCAGAGAAATTAAAAGGGTTATAAAAGGAATGATATAAACAACTTTATGCCAATAATTTGGACAACTTATATAAAAAAGATAAAGTCCTAAAAAGACACAAATTACCAAAACTAATTCAAGAAGAAATGGAAAATCCAACTAGACCCATAACAAATAAAGAAGGTGGATCAATAATTTAAAATCTCTCCACAAATAAAATCCCAGGCCCAGATAATTTCAATGATGAATTCTATCAAAATTTCAAGAATGTGTAATACCAATCTTTTCACAAACTCTTCGGAAAATAGCAGAGGAAGAATCATTTCTCAACTTACTCTTTTAGGTCATAATATTACCAAATATAAATGCTGGACAAAGACATCAAAAGAAAAAAAAATCATAAACGAAATTCCTTCATAAATACAGACACAAAAATCCTCAACAAAATAATAGGAAATTGAATCTAGCAAAATATAAAATAGATTAAACAATATGATCAACTGGAATTTATCCCAGGAATACAAGTCTGATTTAACATATAAAAACCAACTAATGTAATATATCATGGTAATATTAAAAAGGACAAAAACTATATGATCACCTTAATAGGTACAGAAAAAAACATTCAACAAGCTCCAACAGCAATTCGTGGAAAAAAAATTCTTTTTTTTTTTTTTTAAGATTTTATTTATTTATTTGAGAGAGAGAGAGAATGAGAGACAGAGAGCATGAGAGGGAAGAGGGCAGAAGGGGAAGCAGACCCCCCGCTGAGCAGGGAGCCCGATGTGGGACTCGATCCCGGGACTCCAGGATCATGACCTGAGCCGAAGGCAGTCGCTTAACCAACTGAGCCACCCAGGTGCCCCCAAAATTTCTTTTTTTTAATTAGAGTTTGTTGTACACATAAAAATAGTTCGCAATTGGGAGCTCTCAAACTAACAGCTCTCAAAGGTATACTGTTATAAGACACCTTAAATAATGAGAATGCAGAGGTTGTTTATTATTTTCAATGATTTATTGTATCATTAGAGTTTTCCTAATGATTGAGGATTGGTTAAAAGTGACCACCTCATGCCAATTTGGGGGAACAGCTTGAATTTTACCTATGATTTTCAGAGGCATATACAAGAAGTAGCCCAAGGTAATTTTCACTTATTTTGCAGAATAAGCTAAGGTTGGACACAGTAATTTTCCTAATAGCATAATCAAAATGATCTATTGTCATCATTCTAAAATCTGTGTTATTAATCTTCATCATTTGAGTCAAACCAAACTGTGTAATTACAGAGTGAGTCTAGAACATGCCCTAAATTTGGTCCAGTACCTTTAAGGTTTTCTATGCATAGGGACAGATGGCTAGCAATGAAGTCGAGTGGTTATGGGCCATCGTTTGGCTTCCAAGCTTCCTCCCAGTACCAGATTAATTGGTCATAAGTGTTAGTTGAATGGCCAAGGGATGGATACCATTCCTTTTTGTAAAGCCATTTTCCTGTCATCCAAGCATGTATAGGAGCTGGTTCTAATATTAACTGAGAATCTTTCTAAGCATTTAAGTGGCTACATAACCAACAATCATTTTGATTAATAAAGGAGGGTATGCACTGAGTGGTAGGCCTTGAGTAGAGAAAATCTCTAACAGAAAAAGGAACATGAGGTATGAATGTTTTGTGTTAGTTCGTAAAACAGTAATATCACAATAATTGTTATAAAAAATGAGTTGTGGGAAAAAGACAGGGGATCTAGTAGAATCTTGTTCAGTGATCTTGGGTGTAACCTATCTGCTTTGCCTTATTGTCTGCTTCAAGGGAAGTTTCTTTTTTCCCCTGGAAAATCCTTAATTTTAAGTTTGCCATAGGTTTACAAGTCCAATAGTTGAGGAGCAGGGAGGGTTCTCTTTAACTGAGAGACATGACCCAAGTAATTTAACTGCTGTGTGAAAAAACAGAACCTGATAGAGCCGTTTTCATCAAGGTTCAAGTACTGTTGTGAAAAAAATTTCAATAAACTAGGAAGACAAGAGAATTTCCTCAACCTAGTAAATAACATTTATGAAAAAGCCATAGCTAACATCATACTTATGGTGATTATGAAATACTGGGTGATTTCCCCCTAAAATCAAGGCAAGGCAATGATGTCTGCGCTCACCATTGCTATGTAACATTGTACTGAAGATTCTAGCCAGTACAACTAGGCAAGAAAAAGAAGTAAGAGGCATCCGTGTTGGAAAGGAAGAAGTAAAACTATCGTTATTCACAGATAACATGATCTTGTGAGTAAAAAAATTCCTAAGGAATCAAAAAATAAACAAAAAATTAGTAAAACTAATGAATGAGTTAATTAAGCTCACAAGATTCAAGATCAATACACAAAAAAGAAATTGCATTTCTAAATACCACCAATGAGTCATTCAAAAATCAAATTAAGAAAACAACTCTTAGGAATGTAACAAAAGAAATGTAAGAACTATACATAGAAAACTATGAACCATTACCAAGAGAAAGAGCTAAAGAAATTGAGAGACATTTCATGTTCATAGATTAGAAGATGAAATATTATTAATCAGCAATTCTCTCCAAATCTATCTATAGATTCAACACAATCCCTATTAAAATACAAGTTGTCTTTGTTGCAGAAATTGACAAGTTGATACTAAGTTTTATGTGAAAATTCGAAGGACCCAAAATAGAAAAAACAATTTTGAAGAACAAACTTTTATTCTCTGATTTCGAAACTAATGGGAAGCTACAGTAATCAAGACAGCAGGATACTAGTGTAAGGATAGCCATATAGATCAATAAAAGAGAATTGATAGCCCAGAAATAAATGGCCAAATAGCCAAAAACTTCATGAATTAATCCAAATGTCCATCTGCTGGTGAATGGATAAACAAAAAACATGGCATCCATAAAATGGACTTACTAGGAGGCAATAAAAAGGAAAGAAGTGATACATGCTACAACATAGATGAACCTCAGAAACATGCTACATTTAAATATCCAGGTGCAAGGGGCCATATATTGTATAATTCCATTTATATGAAATGTCCAGAAAAAGTAAATCTACACAGACAGAAAGTAGATTCATGGATGACTGGGGTTAGGAATGAGGAGTAACTGTATATGGGCAAGAGGGATCTTTCTGTGATGGTAAAATTATTCTAAAACTGAACTGTGGTGATGGTTACAAAACTCTATACATGTATTAAAAATCACGGAATTGGGGGCACCTGGGTGGCTCAGTTGTTAGGCATCTGCCTTCGGCTCAGGTCATGATCCCAGGGTCTTGGAATCAAGCCCCGCATCTGGCTCCCTGCTCAGTGGGAAGCCTGCTTCTCCCTCTCCCACTCCCCCTGCTTGTGTTCCCTCTCTCGCTGTCTCTCTCTCTGTCAAAAAATAAATAAAATCTTTAAAAAAATAATCACTGAATTGTACACTTAAGTGGATTCAGGTATGTAAATTAATTCTCAATAAAGGAGTTCAAAACAATTGCTGGATGACTGAATAAGGAACATGGAGAGGAAGAGACCTAAATCTATATATCAATAACTATGTTAAATATAAATAGTATAAACACACCAATTAAACAGTAGACATTGTCAGACTAAATAAAAATAATACCCAACTATATGCTATCTATAGGAAATCCACTTTAAATAACAAGATATAAATAGAGTTAAAAGATGGAAAAATAAATACCATTGGAAACTAATTAAAAGAAATCTGGAGTGCCTATATTAATATTAGACTTCAGAACAAGGATCATTACCAGGAAAAAGAGCCACATTATGTAATGATAAAAGGGTTAATTCACAAAGGTAGCATCACAATCCTAAAGGTGTACGTACCTAATAGAAGATGTTCAAAACACATGGAGCAAAAACTAGTATTACTAGAAGTCAAATTCGTAAGTATATCTGAAAGCTTAAACACTGCTCTCTCAGTAATCAATAGAACAAGTAAATAAAAAATCAGTAAGGATATAGAAGACCTGAAGAACACTATCAACCAACTTGACCCAAATGACATTTATAGAGTACGGCAGCTAACAAAATTCTTTTAAAGAGCACTTGAGGGGTGCCTGGGTGGCTCAGTCGTTGGGCTTCTGACTCGATTTCAGCTCAGGTCATGATCTCAGGGTTGTGAGATTGAGCCCCAAGTCAAGCTCAGTGCTGCGCGTGGAACCTGCTTAGGATTCTCTCTCTCCCTTTTCCTCTGCCCCACCCCAACCCCCACCCTGATTCGTGCACATATGCACACACACTCTCTCAGGGAAAAAAAAAAAAAAAAGAGCACTTGAAAGATTCACCATGATAGACTATATTTCATATTTCTAGGCCATAAAATCAACTATAATGAATTTAAAGGAATTGAAATCATACAGAGTCTGTTCTTGGACCTTAATGAAATAAAATGGAAATCAATAACAGAAAAGTATCTGGGAAAATCCTAAAATAGATGGAAATTAAACAAGATACTACAAATCACTCATGCACCAGAGCATAAATCTCAAGGGAAATGAGAAAATATTTTTGAACTGAGTGAAAATACAACATATCAAAACTTGGAGATATTTACGTTAATAAAGAAGAATGTTCTGAAATTAAATAGTGGTGACCATTACACAACAATGTGAATATACTAAAACCACTGAACTGCATTTTTAAAGGTGGGTTTTATGGTATGTGAATTAGATCTCAATTTAAAATCATAAAAGGAAGAAGAAATGTCTCAAAACAAAAATCTAAGTTTCCACCTTAAACTAAAACCAGAAGAGCAAACTAAACCCAAAGAAAACAAAAGGAAGAAAATAATAAAGGTAAGAGCAGGTTTTTTTTAAAGATTTTATTTATTTATTTGAGGGAGAGAGATAAAGAGAACACACAAGCAGGGAGAGGGGCAGAGGGAGAAGCAAACTCCCTGCTGAGCAGGAAACCCAACACGGGACTTGATCCCAGGACCCTGGGATCATGACCTCAGCTGAAGGCAGATGCTTAACCGACTGAGCCACCCAGGTTGCCCCAGGAGTATTTTATAATAAAATTAGAAATTGAAAAACAATAGAGAAAAATCAAAGAAAACAAAAGCTGATTCTTTGAAATAATCAATAAAATTGACAAACCTCTACCCAGAATGACCAAGAGTCGGGACAAAGACACATATTACTAATATTGGAAATAAAATAGGGTGCCTGGGTGGCTCAGTCTGTGAAAAGAAACAGTTTTATTTTTTTTAATATTTTATTTATTTTATTTTTTCACATGATTGTCTACATGAAAAATCTCAAGGAATCTATCCAAAAAAAAAAAAATCTCCTAGAACTAACATATGAGTTTATCAAGGTCACAGGATACAAACATAATAAAAACCAACTGTATGTCCCTCTACTAGCAATGAATAATCAGAAGTTGAAATTATGAAAACTGCACAAAAAACATGAAATACTTAAGCATAACAAAATATGTGCAGGATCTAAAACACCAATAAAAGAAATCAGAGGAAACCTAAATAAAGAGATATACCATGCTCGTGGGTTTGTAAGAGTTAATGTTGTTAAGATGACAATTTTCCCCAAACTAATCTAAAGATTTAACAAAATTCCAATTAAAACTCCAAAAGGATTTTTTGTACAAATCAACAAGCTGACTCTAAAATGTATATGGAAAGGCAAAGGAACTAGAATATCCAAAACCATTTTGAAAAAGAGTAAAGTTGGGGCACCTAGGTGGCATAGTCAGTTAAGCTGCTGCCTTCAGCTCAAGTCATGATCCCAGGGTCCTGGGATTGAGCCCTGTATCGGGCTCCTTGCTCAGTGGGGAGCCTGCTCCACCAGCTTGTGCTCTCTCTCTCTGTCTGTGTCAAATAAATAAATAAAATCTTAAAAAAAAAAAAGAACAAAGGGTGCCTGGGTGGCTCAGTTGGTTAAGCAACTGCCTTCGGCTCAGGTCATGATCCTGGAGTCCCGGGATCGAGTCCCGCATCGGGCTCCCTGCTTGGAGGGAGTCTGCTTCTCCCTCTGGCCCTCCTCCCTCTCATGCTCTCTGTCTCTCATTCTCTCTCTCTCTCAAATAAATAAATAAAATCTTAAAAAAAAAAAAAAAGAATAAAGTTGAAGGACTCACACCACCCAGTTTTAAGATTTACTATAAAGTTATACTAATAAAGATGGCAATGTGGTAAGGACAAAAGGATGAAGACATAGATCAATAAAGCAGAATAGAGAGTCCAGAAATAGACCCACGCAAAAATGGCCTATTGAGTTTTGACATAGGTGCAAAGGTAATTCAAAGAATTACGAGCTCTCTGCTCAGCGGGCAGCCTGCTTCTCCCTCTCCCTCCACTGCTCCACCTGCTTGTGTTCTCTCTCTCTCTCTCTCAAATAAATAAATAAAATCTTTAAAGAAAATCCAGTGAAATCAATGAGATACCAAAATATAATGGCTAAAAACAAAACAAAAACCTGACACTACCAAGTACTGGAGAGGATGTGGAACAACTGGAGCACACGTACATTGCTGATGGGAATGCAAAAAGATACACCCATTTTGGAAAACACTTTGTAGGTTCCTTATAAAGTCAAACATACAATTAACATACCACCAAGCAATCATATACCTGGGTACTTGCAAAAGTGAAATGAAAACTCATCACACAGGGGCGCCTGGGTGGCTCAGTCGTTAAGCGTCTGCCTTCGGCTCAGGTCATGATCCCAGGGTCCTGGGATCGAGTCCCACATCAGGCTCCCTGCTCGGCAGGAAGCCTGCTTCTCCCTCTCCCACTCCCCCTGCTTGTGTTCCTGCTCTCGCTATCTCTCTGCCAAATAAATAAATAAAATCTTTAAAAAAAAAAAGAAAAGAAAAGAAAACTCATCACACAAAAATCTGTATATAAATATTTCTAGTTACTTCATTCATAATCACCAAAAACCAGAAACAGCCCTAATATCCCTCAATTGACTGGCTGAAGCCTAAGTAAAAGAAATGGAAAGAAGAAAACAACCAAGATGCAGGAAGAGCAAGGACTGACCAACACAGGCCTGGGGTCACAGCAGCAACAGTGGGCGGGTCTTCTCTTCAGAACACCTAACTCAAGTCTAGCAATTCCCAAGCTCTTGCTGCTTGGTTCTTTTGTTCTGATTTTTGGTTTTGTTTTTGTTTTGTTTAATTGTGGGGGAATTCATATAACACAAATTTAACCATTTTAAGAGAACAATCCAGTGGTATACAGTACATTCACAATATATAGAATGAGAAATATTTACAAATCAAATATATGATAACAATCTAGTATCCAAAATAGAGTTCTTACAACTCAACAACAACAATAACAAAAAGCAAACAAAAACTGGGCAAATAACTTGAATAGGCATTTCTCTGAAGATGACATAGAATGGCCAACAAGCACATGAAAAACATGTTCAACACCATTAGCCACTAGGGAGATCAAAACCACCCTGAGGTACCACTTATATCCACTACAATGTCTAAAACAAGAAAAGAAAAAGAACAGGTGTTGGTGAGGGTATAGAAAAATGGGAATTCTCATACAATTTGGTGGGAATATAAAATGGTTCAGCCACTGTGGAAAACAGTTTGCCAGTTCCTCAAAAAGTTAAACATAGAATTACTATGTACTGCTTTGTTCTGAGTTTCAAATTTGGGAGAGACTATGACAGCACCAATTTACATTGGGTGTCTACCTCTGGATCAAATGGCAGCAGCCAGGGGTTGAGTTGCCTAAGTCTGAGAAGGCCACTAAGATCTTATCCTTATGCTCTAGAGCCACTCACAGCAAAGGGCAATTGTGTGCTAGGTAGTTGCCCCAAGAGATGTGTACTGTAAGCAAAGAGGGTGCACTGATTACCTTCCACTGGAGGTCACCATCAAAATATGAAAAGTACAAAAGAGGATTCAGTGGCATTCTGATTACTTTTTCCCCTCACAGTCTTCTCAATATCCCAACAGATTTTTATCTAAGGCCTAAGAGAAAATACACTCATTCTCATGTTTATATTTTAAAATTTTGTTAGAACTGGGGTGCCTGGGTGGTGCAGTAAGTTAAGCATCCAACTCCTGGTTTCAACTCAGGTAGTGATCTCAGGGTTGTGAGACTGAGGCCCCCCAATCAGGCTCCGCCATCCTCAAGGAGTCTACTTGAGATTCTCTCTCCCTCTCCCTGCCTCTCCCACTTGTGCTCTCTCTCTCTCGGATAAATAAATAAATCTTAAAAAAAAAAAAAGTAACATTTTGTTTGAACTACTGACAGAAGATATATGCACTTGCATTCAGTCCTTTATCTAAAAGATAACACTTCTAAATGCTTAGGTTGGTCTTTAACATGCAACTACCTGCTCAAAAACTTGTATGGGCTCCCTATTACCTACCATATTAAAACATCTAACTATTTAGAGGTCTTTATCAAATAGCCTCTCTCTGCCTTTACAAACTCCTTATTTATTAAACATTTGTTGAGGGGTACCTAGGTGGCTCAGTCGGTTAAGCATCTGACTTTGACTCAGGTCATGATCTCAGGATCCTGGTATCGAGCCCTGTGTCAACTTCTGCACTCAGCGGGGAGTGTGCTTGTCCCTCTGCTCCTCTCCCTCCTCGTACTCACTCTCTCTCAAATAAATAAATAAAATCTTTTAAAAAGTGTGTTGAATATAAAATGATCTCTACTTTCCAGACACTAACATGAATATACTGACCAATATTTGTCAATCTTAATGACAAGAACTTATGGGCATAATGGCATCAAATTTCTGAACTCAGACCATCCCAGAATATTTGTGGCATATGTTTGTCATAATTAAAAGACAAGGGGAAAAAAAACAGTTGAAAACACAATTTCTATCTTGCAAGAGCAGTTCTGTGTGGTACAGGCTACTCTCCAGCAACCCTTGACCCGGTCTTGTCACAGTCCTGGCTGCCCCCAGACATACATTGTTCCCTCCCACTTTGCTTTTTCTTTTTTTTAAATATATATTTATTATTGAAGTACTGTTAACGTATAATATTAGTTTCAGGTGTACCACATAGTGATTTGACAATTCTATACATTACTCAGTGCTTGCCACAATAAGTGTAGTCACCATCTGTCACCATACAATGTTACTACAATGTTAGTGACTATATTCCCCACGCTATACTTTTAATCTCCACCATTTATTTATTACTGGAAGTGTGTACCTCTTAATCCCTTCACCTATTTTACTCATCCCACCTCCCCTCTGGCAACCACCAATTTGTTCTCTGTATTTACAAGTCTGTTTTTGTTTGTCTGTTTATTGTTTCGTCTCTCATTTTGTTTTTGAGATTCCACGTATGAGTGAAATCATAAGGTATCTGTCTTTCTCTGACTTATTTGACTTAAGAATACCCTCTAGGTATATCCATGTTGTCACAAATGACAAGATTTCATTCTTTTTTATGGCTGAATAATATTCGTGTGTGTGTGTGTGTGTGTGTGTGTACACACGCTACATCTTCTTTATCCATTCATCTACCAATGGGCACTTGGATTGCTTCCATTTCTTGGCTATTGTAAATAATGTTGCAATAAATATAGGGGTGCATATATACCTTTTTAAATTAGTGTTTTTGTTTTCTTTGGGTAAATACCCAGCAATGGAATTACTGGATCATATGGTATTTCTATTTTTAGTTTTTTGAGGCGCCTCCATACTGTTTTCCACAGTGGTTGCACCAATACACATTCCCACCAACAGTTTATGAGGGTTCCCCTTTCTCTACATCCTTGCCAACATTTGTTATTTCTTGTATTTTGGACACTAGTCAGTTTGACTGGTATTAGGTGATCTCTCAAAGCATGAAACTGGACCACTTTCTTACACTATACACAAAAATAAACTCAAAATGTATTAAAGATCTAAATGTGAGACTTGAAACCATCAAAGTCCTAAAAGAAAACATAGGCAGTAATCTCTTGGACATTAGTCTTAGCAACATATTTATGGGTATGTCTTCTCAGGCAAGAGAAACAAAAGCAAAAATAAACTATTGGGACTGCACCAAAATAAAAGCTTTTGCATGGCAAAGGAAGCCATCAACAACATAAAAAGGCAACCTACTAAATGGGAGAAGATACTTGCAAATGATATATCTGAAAGGCTTAATATCCAAAACATATAAAGAGCTTCTAATACACCCCAAAAATAATAATAATTATCTGATTTACAATGGGCAGAGGACCTGAATAGACATTTTTCCAAAGAAGACATACAGAAGGCCAACAGACACATGAAAAGATGTTTAACATCACTAATCATCAGGGAAATGCAAACCACCTTACTTCTTTTGCTATTCCTTTAACCTTGAAATCCTATCTTGTGCATCATCATTCTATTCTGTGCCCCTCACTAGGAGAGATAAGGTAAACCATCTTCAAAAAGTGTGCACTTACTAACCTCTCCATACCCGAAACAATCCTTACAGTAATAAGCTGTCTTTTCTGAACATAAGAACTTTGCATGTAATTTTTAAGAAATAAGGGAATTTGAAAAATTCTCATACTGTTTATAGCACTTAAATATCAATGAGGGCGCCTGGGTGGCTCAGTTGGTTAAGCGACTGCCTTCGGCTCAGGTCATGATCCTGGAGTCCCGGGATCGAGTCCCGCATCGGGCTCCCTGCTCGGCAGGGAGTCTGCTTCTCCCTCTGACCCTCCTCCCTCTCATGCTCTCTGTCTCTCATTCTCTCTCTCGCAAATAAATAAAATCTTTAAAAAAAATTTTTTTAAATATCAACGATAAGTTAAATGACAATTATGTGTTTTCCTTAACCCAAGCTCCTCCCTTCATGAAGTAATCTGTCTCTCTCCTCCTTGGAATTACCATTGCATTTCATTCCTCTATTGAGCAAAACTCATTTTCTGTTTTACATTATGGTTCTCTGTCAATGCTTGCTTCCTCTGTGAGATTACAACTCCTTGAGGGAAAGTACTGTGTCTTAATCTTATTTGCACCCCTTCTAGTTCTCAGCACAATGCCTGACATACTATAGGTGGACAATACACATTTTTATTTTTGAATGAAGGAAGGAATTAAACACCAGATACTTCTACGGTGATATTATTATAGCCTTTTCTTCCATATATCCTGTCAAACAGGATGGAAATAAAACACTTACTGAAAACAGTTCAGAGAATTCTATCTGTGAAACTGCTGATATGATGTAATTCTTAAGAAGGGTAGGGGCTTCCAGGCTAATAGAAAGCTGTCTGCTCTTTTGTGTTACTTTCACAAGCGGGGGGAGGGAGGGAGAGATAGTGGTTCCTGAGAAATAAGTACTAATTTTAAAATTCCATAGATTCGTGCTAGTATCCTTTTCTTTCTCAATGGCAGTACAGTAAAATAGGAACTTGGGGTCTGAAGTCAGAATTTAAGGATTTCAATCTCACCTCCACCACATATTAGCTACATGACCTGCGCTTAATTTTCATCACCAGCAAAATACAGTCCCTCAAAGGAATGGTATAAAAATTCATGACTTAATATATTTAAAGTTTTTAGAATAGTACCTGGTACTTTGTTTAGAAGTAATAGCATACAACACCCAGCGCTCATCACTTCAACTGATGAATCACTAAATTATACCTCAGAAATGAACACAGTATATGTTAATTAAATTGAATTTTTTAAAAAAGTTATAGCAACATGTAGTACTATATTGATCTTATATTCCCTATTGGCAAGTTCCATGATGTTAAGGATAAAATGAGTTTCCTTTTTTTTTTATCCCCTACTACCCGCTTAATACAGGGTGTAACAAATACTAGATGCTCAAAAAATGATGATGTGAACTGTATTTGAGATATGTATTTGAATGCACAAGAAAATGAAGGTATGTTAAAAATGTAAACGAAATTACAAACGGTTCTTTCATTTGCGTATCTTCAGTTATTTCTTTATAATTAGTTGTTAGGTACTTTATGACTTGATCTTTTTCTTGCCCTCTTCAGAGGATGCAGTTTGGTGTAATGCATGTGCTGGCCCGCTTACATGCTGGCTATTCAGATAGTCTGAGGGATGAGGCTGCAGCAGCAAAGAGTGGGTCATATCAAGGTACAGCTTTGCTGCTGGAGATGGAGGGCCAATAACCGCAGAAAACAGCGCACAGGAACAGTTGGGCCAGCAGAGCACTTTGCGACGGCTCATTTGGACACTCCGCAGCGGGGTACTGCGAAGGTGAGGGCCCTAACGCGCGGGTCGTCCGCCCGGAGGCCTTGACGGGGCACCTGGGTTTGGCGAGAGAGGGAAGGGCTCGGGCCGAGGCCGCTTGGATGAGTCATTCTCACCTCCTCAGGCAGGTGCGGGTGGCAGGACGCTTCGCCTCGGCGGGCGGGAGCCGAGAGCCGCCGCGGAGCCCCCTCTCGGGACGCCTCCTCCGGGCGGGCACTGACCTTGTCGCTGGCGGCCCGACCGCCGAGAAGACCCGGCAGACCCCGCAGAGCCGGGCGCTGGTCCGGGGCGCCCACTGCCTCCCGGACCCACACGTCGTCGGAGCCGGCCGCCGCCCTCCTGCGGTCCCCCAGCGCCTCAGGGCCACGCGAGGTCGCCAGCCGAGCCCAGAGGGCCGCGCCGCGAGGCGCAGGAGGGCGGGGCGGGGCGCGCGCCCACCGGCCCGCGGAGGTCGCCTCGCGCGGGCGCACGCGCCGCAGCCGCGCGGGGCGGGGGGTGCGGAGGGTGGGTGTGCTTGGGGCGCGCGCGCCGCCGCCGCTGCCGCCTCAGCCTGCTGCACCGCCCGCGCCGCCTGCTCCCGGCGCTCGGCCCCAGCACGCCGGCTACCGAGCGGCCATGGGCGGCGCGGGGTTCGCGGTGTAGAGTCCGCCAGTCCCGGACCCGCGTCCCGCACCCTGACGGTCCCGGTAAGCGGGGGCGGGGGCGGCGGGGACCCGGCAGGCACCCTAAGGGACGGGTCTGCGGGCCTCGGACAACCCTTTGGGGACTCTGAGGTGTTGTGTGGGAGCCGCCCCTAAGGGAGTCCTTGAGTACGGGGATAAACCCCCAAGTGTCCCTGCCTCTGCCCCTTGGGAGAGTCCCGGAGGCGGTGCGGGGAGCCGCCCCCAAGGAGGACCCCTGTGTGAATGGAGACTCCCAGGGCTCTCTCTGCATTTGCTGCCATGGGGAGGCGCAGTGTGGAGGCACTGTCCCCGCAGAGAGACCGTCTGTATAAGTACCGGAGGGCAAGGGTGGTCTCTGGTGTTGTCTCAATGGAAGGCCGTTTGAGAACATAGCGGAGCCTCGGGAGCCTGCGCGGTGGAGATGGACCCCACAGAGGACCCCTGTATAAAGGAATACTTTAGACTGTGCCCTAGAGCTGACTGGAAGGAACCTCTGACAGGAAGGAGAGGAGCCTGCCACGGGATCTAGGCCAGGAGTAACTCCCCATATGCCCACAGGACTTTGGCCTTGACCTTTCTAGGGCTCAGTGTGCCCTAAATTGCGTCCCTCCAAGGTGGTCGAGAGGCTGGGGCCCTGCGGGACTGCTGCCTTTGTCCATTCCAACCCCCACCCCATTAGAAATTTTATTCTCCGTGGTAGCCCAGGTTGTCTCCAAGCTGGATTTTTGTGGAGGCAGGAACTTCTATTAGAGCAAAGGGCGTTAAGGGAAGGGAGGACCAGTGAGGCCTCTGAAGCAAAGATAGGAGACTTGGGGCCCTGGGCTTGACTATCCACAAGCAAGCCGTTAAGATCAGGTGGAATAATTGATGCTGGCAGGTCCTGGAAGAGAAAGTCCTCTGAAGGAAGGAAAAAAGGATATGTAGGATTACTGAGCACCCATATGCCAAGTACCATGCCAGGGATATTTAACATCTCATATAATCCTTAACAACAGCATTATGAAATTATCCCTTTTAAACATTAGGCACTTTAGACTCAGAGAAGTTTAGCAGTTTGTCCAAGTTCACAAAGCTTGGAATCATGAAATCTGTTTTTTGAAGTTTATTTGGGAAAAAAATTATCAAGGAGAGCCAGAAGCAAGAATGTATATTTGTTAAGTTGCATTAAGATACTAAACATAGGGCTTTGTATACGATCAGTAAATGTGACGATTAAATAAGTGAATGAGGACAGTTTAATTGGGGATGAGACTGCTGCAGGAACTGATATCCACTGAATCCCCAGATTTCAGGGTGTGGCTTCCTTCACTGGCAACCCCACTGTAATGATGCCTCTGGGTGTCTCTGGACTTAATTGGGTCTGGAAGAGGCCTTTGGGTGTGGTCTTTGATAGGACTTGCTCTGGGAAACAAGAGGAACACTTCAGAGGATGGTCTTTTAAGACCACCCTCCCAGCTTGCAGAATCCTTGAGGGAGCAGAGGGAGAGACAGGGTCACTTTTAGGAAGCGTGATTCACAGTGTCTTTGTGGCCATCTGAATACTGCACCATAGACACTGGTCCACAGATAACACACAGGAGTTTTTCCAAAAAGTGCTTCTGTATGATGAGGAGGAGGGCTGAACAGGTGCAGAACCAAAGAAGGCTTATTGGAAGTCCATTGTCTGGGGAGGGCAAAGGGTTCTTCACCTGATACAGTGATGCACCCTTATCTCACCCCCTTGGCTGTGGTAGTGCTTTCATTCCACCTGAATGCCAAGGTGCAAATTTGGGACCAAGGAGAGATTCTGGTTTCTTGTCCAAAAATGGAGTGGTGAGGGAAGTCAGCAATGTAATTCACCAGAGAACCACTCTGAGTTTTCCTGTTCCCCTTTTATCCTTCCACATAGCCAAACCTAGTGACATCCTCCTATAATAGAAGTGGTTTCCCTGGGCTCCTGGGGTTACTTAGGAAAGATCAAGCTTGTGAGAAAACAAAACAACCTAATTTACCAATTGTTAGCTTTTCTATTTAACTCAATGGCTGCCTGAAGCATGGGTGTGGCATGTCATACACAGCTCCCTCAGTGGAGTAAATTCTGACAAAGGTTTATATTGGTTAATCACCTCCCCATTACAGAGTTGTTTATAATCCCCTTTCAGTTCAAACCCCTTTCATCAACTTAACACACCAAAATAAATAGGGATATGGATACATATATATATATATACATATATATATATAGTTTTTTATATATTATAGTTTTATAGTTTTTTAAGAAAATCAGAAAGAGTAAGCCTGCAAATATGATCTTTGCTCCAATTCAGAATATGTCCTTGGGGTCTTTTTCTACATGGGTCTTTTCATTGAGGGTTCTTGGTATCACACCCTCTCATGTCCCTGGAGGAATTGCTAGATGGGTTCAGGTGCTCCCCACATACTGGACCTTGAGTATCATCTCCTTGATGTCCAGGTTTGGGTAAACATAAAGATTACAAAAATCTTAAGAATACTGTCTAACTCTCCCCTAATCACAACACAAGTCAAATCATTCCAGAATGGATGTGAAGGATGTCACATAGTTGCCTTAATCTACTCAAAAAAATGCTCTCTCCAAAGGAAAATAAAAGGGGAAAGAATTTCACTTGCAGGTACACGGATATATCTGGGTTTTACTTAAGGATTTTTTAGCCTTTAATCTTCCACATCTTCTCTGATCACATTCTTACAGTTTTCTTCCTCCTACATTTGCAGTATTTTTGACAGTGCTTCCTTTTCCTCAAACATGAATAGTAGGGCTTTCTCCAGCCCATTTCCCACACTCCCTTTTTTTCAGTACACCTGTTCCTAAGTGGATCATATTTATGCAAATAGTTTCCTTTCTCTTTAGTTACAGAATCTATTATCTTCTAGTCCCACCTGCTTTTCTCCAGCAGTACTCTTGATTTCTGCTATCTTCATTTCTCAAATTGATTTATTCATTTCTGATGGGAATATCATCATCCACTCCACCCCTCAATCTTAATGACCAAGTTCTGACAGGAATTGCTTACCAGCTTTGGACCAAGAAACCATCAATTTGTAGCTGGAGACATTATTTTTTCCATTATAACATCCCTCTCCAAATTTCCTCCCCTCCTAGCAATCCCCTCAGAGACTCATAGATACTTACTAAGTGCTACCTACTTGCCAGGCATTATGCTAGATAAATACGACAGTTGTTTGCCCTTGAGGAGTTCACATAGAATCAGTCTGGGTTTCTCTAATCATTTACTATAGAGAAAAGTAAGGGGAAATTACAGTTTTACAGAGTATCTATAGGAGTCAATGTAGAGTAAGTATGCCTTTTCCCAGTCATCATTGAAATACAGCTGCTGTTCTGTGCCCCCTCTGGCAGCTCCACTGTTAATCCCCCTGCCATTGCCCTGCCAAAATTACTTTTGTCCATTTGCTTTGAATGAACTGGCCACACTCTTAGCTTCTTATGATAATAATGACAGTACCTTATATTTGGATAACATGTTGTAGTTAAAGCCCTTTTACATACATGTTTCTATTAGTGAGGAATATTTCACCTTACTGGGGTCTTCTCACTAAAACAACAGTGTATGGGCTGCCTGGATCACTCTCTCTCCTATTTTTTTTTCTTTTTGGAGTCTCTTAATCAAGTTTATGGGTCTCCCAGAGGGAAAGCCCCAGTGATTCACTACAGTCACCACCTACCAGCTCTTAGGCTATGGAGAGGAGTTTCTTGTTGGGTCCGAAGGCCAAGTAGTGTGCTCACTGGTCAGCCCTGGTACTTAATCAGGGCTATCCTATTACCTGGCCTCGGAAAATTCAATTCTCTGGTTTTTTGTTTTTTTTTTTTTAACCTCCTGAAATCCAAATACATATTCCCTTCTAAACAACTATTTTAAGCATACTGTCTCAAACCAGTTTTTTGGGCTGATTCATAACATGAAGGCAGTTTTCCTTGTCTATTTCTATCCAGCAACCGGCTGGCTTCATACCATCTGAGCTATGATGGAGTCCCCATATAGCAGTACATGCCTTGGCATGTGCTTTTACCTCTTCCTGGAATGCTTTTTTTTTTTTCCTTAGCCACTCGGGTAACTCCCACTCATACTTCAAAATTTAGCTCAAGCAACACCTTTTTTTAAAAATCCTACACTCATGCCCCCTACACATGCATATACACTGCATTCTCACAGGCTGAGTGAGATTCCATTTGTTCATTCTACCAAGTTATTAAGTGCCTGATTTGTGCCTGACACATAGTAGGCTGCACTCAGCAAATATTCATAGAATCAATAAACAAATAAAGATAATTAAGGTGTAATAAGTTTATTAAATGGGGTTGAATCTCTGCTTCAGGGGCCCACAGCAGAGAACAAGGAGTGCCTCTCCATCTTGCTGAAAAGCTCTTCTTGCTAAGTGCAGTCACACCACCCAATCACTGATAGTGTGCTATTTCTTAACTGTTGCTCTGCTTCGGTGGGAAGCCAGCACTGTAGCTTTTCATGAAGACTCATCCCAAGCCCCCAGAGGCTAAAGATCATGCCATAATTTTGTTCTCATGTATATTAGAGTTTTGTTGGCTTTCAGTAAATATTAAAAACAGGATCTCTGTCATGTCTTATTCTCTTGAGCAGATTTCAGGAAGACAGTTTTATTCAGTGTTTAGCCCTTCTGCAGCTTGGAAACCCCAAAAGAGCCCTGTGCAGTTGGGGGTGACTGTCTCCCTGGGCTAACTGAAGCTAATGCTGCTGTGCTGGATAAATAGGGTGAATGGAGGAAGACACAGAGGTACTAGGTAGACCCTTTCAGGGTCTGCAGACATGAAAACTAAAAGCTGTAAGCTACTGCTAGGCCACAGAATGGCTGACTATGAACAGGGCTCCCAGAACAATGTCGTGAGACACTGCATTCCTAAAGCAAAACTCTTTTTGATGGCTTTTGTTTAAATCTTGAGATTGAAGTTGATGTCCACAGTGAGCTTAGAGTCTGTGCTATGCATTTTGCATTTCTTAGACCCTGGTTCTGCTGGTTTTCCATACCCTTGTGGGTAGTTACCTTCTATGTTAAGTACATACCTTTCCCTGAGGCTCTCTTTTTGGCACATGCTTCCTGGAACCAGTTGTCAGCTACCTTGAAATTTTTCACCCTCAAGTGCAGATGCTGCTCATGCTGAATTTCTCCAGCCCAAACCCAGGAGGGAGGAGATACATTTTCAAGCTTCCTACACCTGCCCTTAGAGCAGTATCCTTCCTGTGAGCCGGGCCACAGTGCCACAGGACGCAGCATAAATGCAGGGGACCATTGACCGCGGTAATATTATCTCTTACTGTGCTTGTACAAACTAGCTAAATTCCAAAATTTTGCAGCTCTCCCCTGTGGTCAAAGAAATCACCTGTAACTACTATATGGTTACCTGTTCTCATCCCTGCTAGCCCTGAACTACCATTCAGGGTCTACCTCTGGGGAAGTGGAGTGGATGTGATGAGATGAGCTGGTGACTCTGTAGTTTTTAGACCTGAGCTCTGAAGATTTAGTTTGATTAGTCTCTCTGGCTTGGCTTTGAGAGGAACTTTGAGGAAAAGAAAGGGTACTGACACCATGATCTCAAACTTTTTATGTTGTCCAGTCATCTCTGCAACATTCATTCAACAAAGATTTATAGAACCCATGCTCTGTGGAAGACAGTGGGAACCATCTAAATTTTTCTCCTTCTTAATATCACTGAAAACCTGAGATTCCTTTTTCTACCTGCTCAACCCACTCTGGTTTTTTTCCCTTGTCCCTCCACTCATAGGTTTTCTTTGCCTTGTTCCCACCTAGGAAAGCCTTCATAACCTCCAAGCAATCACTTTTAGATATTTGGGAGTTTTGGGGTTTTTTTTTTTTAAGATTTTATTTATTCATTTGACAGAAAGAGAGGCAGCAAGAGAGGGAACACAAGCAGGGAGAATGGGAGAGGGAGAAGCAGGCTTCCCGCTGAGCAGGGAGCCCGATGCGGGGCTCGATCCCAGGACCCCAGGATCATGACCCGAGCCAAAGGCAGACACTTAACGACTGAGCCACCTAGGCGCCTCTTAGATGTTTTTGAGCCTTTTTCAAACAGCTGCCAGTGCTATAAGAAGAATCAGATGAAAGAAATAAAAGGCAGGATGCCTGGGTGGTTCAGTCGATTAAGTGTCTGCCTTCAGCTCAGGTCATGGAGTCCTGGAATCAAGTCCCACATGGGGCTCCCTGCTCAAGCAGGAGCCTGCTTCTCCCTCTGCCTGCCGCTCCCCCCTGCTTGTACGCTCACGCTCTCGCTCTCTCTCTCTCTGACAAATAAATGGGTAAAATCTTTAAAAATAAATAAAAGGCATCCAGATTGGTAAAGAAGAAGTAAAACTTTCACTGTTTGCAGATGACATGTTACTATATATAGAAAACCCTAAAATTCCACCAAAAATCTATTAGAACTGATAAATGAATTCAGTAAATTTCAGAATGCAAAATTAATAAATTTCTTTAAAAGAATCAGATAAAAGCAAGTATAGTAAATGTACTTTACATTTAGCATGCCAAATGAGGAGACTCCTGCCTATTATCAGGGCTGCTCCCCAGGCTTCTCAGTTACAAATCTTTTTTTTTTTTAAGTACTCTGTACACCCAAAATGGGACTTGAACTCACAACCCTGAGATCAAAAGTCATATGCTCCAACAGAGCCAGCCAGGTGCCCCAGGTACAAATCTTTATATAGCTTTGGAAGAGGTTCCCTAGCTGTCTTCTTCCTTATTTTTCCACCAGCTCCTACTATGGAGCAACCCTTCCTCCTCTTACTCCCACCACTCTGCCCTTATAAATATTCTCACTGTGTTCTAAGCATGTGCTCTGCAAAGAATGGGTGTGTCTTGCACACACACATTCCAAGCTGCCCACATATGTCTTACTGCCTGACAAATACATTTAGACAGACTTCTCTCACCCAGAGAAAGATTGTTTTGTCATCTATTTTCATTTTCTCCAGATCATGTAGCTACACAGCCCTATTCTACCTCCTTGTCCCTCTGTAATTCACCACCACCTGCTCCTGCCCTCCTGAGGTTTTTTCCAAGCCTTCCTTAGATACCACAAATTCTCTGGCAGTCACATCATTCTTGAGACAATGTCTTTTTATCTTTCTTTCATCCTTTTTAGGGAGTCAGAAAACCCAGTTCCACCCACCAGCCAAAGAAGTAATCATTAACTATCATTTGTGGGATCTTTACAACTCGATTTCCTTTCAACTCACTCTTCTTCCTAGGACTTCTTCCAGCACAGGAAAAGCCAGGTTTTTCTCACCAGGCATTTGTTTTTACCTGTCACTAATCACTACCACTTGTTTCTCTAGAAATTAGAGCCCATTTTGTTCATTTCTCAAACACCCAGGTGCACATCATGGGTATTTCAGCACACTTGCTTTTAATCAAGGTGTCTTGTATACAGGTGTGATCCTCTCCATTAAGCACTAAGGGTTTCAACCTCATTCTTTGAAGCCCACTGCTGTTGTGTCCTCACAGTTTACTCTCAAAATCAAAGCTATGTCAATTCACAATGACTTGGGGTCTTGTTTGGATTTTGATGGTTTCTTTTCGATGGTTCTGCTCTACATTTTCTGCCCTTATTAGCATAAAATGGCCTAGAAACCTGAACCATCTCAGGTAAAAGCAGTAGCAGTACTCCAGGATCCTGTGGTCAGGAATGGAAAGTGGTTTTTAATTTGTTTTTATGATTGTTTGTTTTGCTGGTGGGTATCATCTTCAGTCTTCATTAAAATTCCTTTAAAGATCAACTCCCCAAACTACTGCAGTAACATCATTAACGATTCAGATAGCTTAATAGTGATTCTTGTTATCCTTACAGCGACTAATGGGTTGTAGCTGGACTACAATGTATTGGGAGATGCCTGTGGTTAATTTACTGATACAGTATTAATGACTCAGTTCACCTACAGAGTAACCTTCCTCTTTGGCCTTTGTTGAGAACTTTCATTATATTATCTGAAAAAGACAGTAAGAACCAAATGTATACCACTGATTTTCCTTCAATGAATCATTCTTGAAAAAGTGAATTTCGTAAGGTTATTCTAGGTCTCCAAATAAGCATTTCACAACTTTTTTTTCAACCCATACTTTCTTGCTGATAAACTTGAATGTCTTATAACTACTCCCTAAAATTTATAATACAACTTCTGGGAGGGGGCTTCCCCCAACTATTTAGAGAGCTAGTACTTTTGTATCTCCCCAGCAACCAAGAGGACACTGTCAAGCTCTGCTCTTTTGTAGTCTATGTTACCAGAAAAAAAAAAGTGATAACTTTTAATATTTGCTTTACAGATATAAATATATATTATAATTGATATGCTTTTTCAATACACTATTTGTCCTCTCCTCCTGGAATTCAGATATGTATTCCCCCACCTGCTCCAGGATCCAGCCAATGAGAATCATTCATTGCTCTGATCTTTGTGTTCCTACTGGATTAAATCAGTTTTTTTCCGGGCGCCTGGGTGGCTCAGTCGTTAAGCGTCTGCCTTCGGCTCAGGTCATGATTCCAGGTCCTGGGATTGAGCCCCGCATCGGGCTCCCTGCTCTGCGGGAAGCCTGCTTCTCCCTCTCCCACTCCCCCTGCTTGTGTTCCCTCTTCACTGTCTCTCTCTCTCTGTCAAATAAATAAAATCTTTAAAAAAAAAAAAAAAGGGCGCCTAGGTGGCTCAGATGGTTAAGCGTCTGCCTTCGGCTCAGGTCATGATCCCAGGGTCCTGGGATCGAGTCCCACATCGGGCTCCCGGCTCAGTGGGGAGCCTGCTTCTCCCTCTGACCCTCTCCCCTCTCATGCTGTTTCTCTCTCGCTTGCTCTCTAAAAAATAAATAAAATCTTAAAAAAAAAATCAGTTTTTTCTCTATTTTTGGTATGAATATTTCACAGGTTATTTAATAATTCTATTGACATTATTTCCACCTTATCATTGTAAACAAATGAATAAATATTCTTTTACATTTGTGCACAGGTCAAAGAGGATCAGTCTCTCATATAGAGTATGGTCTTCAGTCAAAGGTATATTAGTAGCTGTCCATCTCTGCTAGAATCATAGCCCCCCTTTTTTTTCATTTTAATTCCAGTATAGTTAACATAGTGTTATATTAGTTCAGGTGTATAATATAGTGATTCAACAATTCCATACATCACACAGTGCTCATCACAACAAGTTCACTCCTTAATCCCCATCACCTATGTCACCCATGCCCCCACCCACCTCTCCTCTGGTAACCATCAGTTTTAGAACCACAGACTCTTAGGACAAGCTTGAGAATTCTGTTCTTGCACCACAGCAGTCAAGGGGAAAGCTTACCTTATACTCCACAATGTTGTCCTTACCTTTAGCAGTAACCATTCTTAAATCAAAATACAAAAAATGTAGTTCTCTAATAAAAAATGTAAAAGTATCCTAAGGCT
The DNA here is from genome assembly GCF_011800145.1 of Mirounga leonina. Taxonomy (NCBI): domain Eukaryota; kingdom Metazoa; phylum Chordata; class Mammalia; order Carnivora; family Phocidae; genus Mirounga; species Mirounga leonina. Next base: position 35,935,891 of record NW_023270433.1, on the reverse strand, counting down.
ATATTTTTCAAATTCAGGTCCAGACCCATTGGGAAGTCATGAAATCATTTGAGAGAGTCACTATCAGGATTGTTTTATTTTTTTTTTATTTATTTTTTTTAAAGATTTATTTATTTATTTATTTGAGACAGAGAGAATGAGAGAGAGAGAGAGAGAGAGAGCACATGAGAGGGGGGAGGGTCAGAGGCAGAAGCAGGCTCCCTGCCGAGCAGGGAGCCCGATGCGGGACTCGATCCAGGGACTCCAGGATCATGACCTGAGCCGAAGGCAGTCGCTCAACCAACTGAGCCACCCAGGCGCCCAGGATTGTTTTAATTAAATAGAGTAGAAAATATCAGGGAGCATAACATGTAGTAAAAGAGGACTGGTTCACAAAACTTTGGGTTCAGTTCTAGATCTCTGGACACATGTTTATAACTATGTATATACAAGGTCACATCATAAATAATATTTCTTACTATGAGTTACAGTCAAAAATTTTGAAAAACATACCATGAAAGTTTTCTGAGGAAAACCCTGTAGCCTTGGAAATAATTGATCATGAAGGAGGTCTGTTGTGAAGGGCTGTGTGTCAGTTTTACATTCTCCCTCTCGGTGTGGTATGCCTGTTCCTTTTGCTCTAAGTGGGAGACTTGCTTTCCCACCTAACCATAGAGCACAGCTGGTGCTCTTGAGGCGTGTGGGCAGTGTCTGGAGACTATAGACTCAGCCTCTTCAAGAATCCTCTGGATCGTTTGGGTAGCCTGGGTGGTTCATTCAGTTAAGTGTCTACCTTTGGCTCAGGTCTTGATCCCGGGATCCTGGGATGGAGCCATGCACTGGGCTTCCTGCTCAGCGGGGAGTCTGCTTCTTCCTCTCCCTTTGCCTCTCCCCACCCTCCCGCTTGTGCTCGCTCTTTCTCTCTCTCAAATAAATAAATAAAATCTTTTTAAAAAGAAAAAAGGAAAGAATCGTCTGGACCCATAGTCTCAGCAAAATCTCTAACATACACACACTACACTCTCCTCTCTACCCCTAGGCCCAACCCCACCAGGCTAGGTCACATGAACTTTTTTTTCCTTTTTTTAAAATTTAAATTCAATTTAGTTAACATACAATGTATTAGTTTCAGGGGTAGAATTTAGTGATTCATCAGTTGCATATAACACCCAGTGCTCATTATATCAAGTGCCCTCCTTAATGCTCATCACCCAATTACCCCATCCCCCCCACCTCCCCTCAAGAAACCGTCAGTTTTTTTCCTATATTTAAGAGTCTCTTATGGTTTGCCTCCCTCTCTGTTTTCATCTTATTTTTCCTTCCCTTCCCCTGTGTTTATCTGTTTTGTTTCTTAAATTCCACATGTGAGGGGCGCCTGGGCGGCTCAGTCATTAAGCGTCTGCCTTCGGCTCGGGTCAGGATCCCGGGGTCCTGCGATTGAGCCCCACATCGGGCTCCCTGCTCAGCAGGAAGCCTGCTTCTCCCTCTCCCACTCCCCCTGCTTGTGTTCCTTCTCTCTCTTTGTCTCTCTCTGTCAAATAAAGAAATAAAATCTTTAAATAAAAAAAAATTCCACATATGAGTGAAATCATATGGTACTTGTCTTTCTCTGACTAACTTATTTCGCTTAGCATAGTACCCTCTAGTTCTATCCACGTCATTGCAAATGGCAAGATTTCGTTCTTTTTGATGGCTGAGTAATATGCCATTGTATATATATTCTACATCTTATTTATCTTCTGTATCCATTCATCTGTTGATGGACATCTGGGCTCTTTCCATATTTTGGCTATTGTGGCCATAGCTACTATAAACATTAGGATGCAGGAGTCGGCTGCTTAAGCGACTGAGCCACCCAGGAGCCCCCAAAAAAGGATTTTTTAATCACAATTTATTAATTGTCCACTGAGGGGCACCTTGGTGGCTCAGTTGGTTAAGTCAGGCTCTTGATTTCAGCTCCTGTCTTTTATTTCCTATGATGAGTAGTTAGTACCTTATACATAGTACTGTTCAATAAGCCTTGATTATAATGGATTGAGAGCAAGGCTAAAATGGACTCTCCATTTCACTTTACTTAGAACACGCATTCCCCAGCTGAATTCCACTAAGACCAGCTTTGCAATATGCGATGTCATGCCCTCACTCTCCAGTGTTGTACCCTGGTACTGCAGAGGAAGAGCAGGGATAATGTTACTTCTCAACCTGTAAAGGTTTTATTGAACAGCTCAGAAAATCAAAAGAGAAAATGTGGGAGTAACATTAGTGAAGGCTTAAAAGTCTGAGAAGCACTTTAGAACTTAAAAATGGGAGGTTGTCTGTGAAAGACAAACAGACCCACAAAGAAGCATAGCCAATTAGAGGGGGCAAAGGAGTGTTTGTGACCTTGACCATGTGGCTAGGTTGGGTAGTTTCTTATCTAATTCAGGAATCCCCTAAAAATAGGAGTGCATTCACTCTGACTGAAAAAGTGAGAATTTGATGCAGATTATCCCTGGATGCACTGTGCACAGCACTTACTGGAGGAGATTTTCTTCAATCAGAAGTCTGAAATGTATTGCTGTAGTCTTGCTTTAAGCTTTGGGTCATCTCATGTGGCAGAGGAGAGACTTAGGCTCTGAAGTCTCCAACTATCTCCAGAGGCCTGGGACCCCTGGACCTAATTAGCTTTGGGATAGCAAGAAATAAAAGAGATACCATTTCACATTTGTAGAATACTTTCCAGTCTACTAAGCACTTAATAAGCACATTTTCTAATGTTATCCTCATGACAGCCCTGTGAAGTGCACTGAGCAGATAGCCCTCATTTTACAAATAGGAAAACCCAAATCACAAAGCCAGTCAGAAACAGAACCAGGGTCTTCTGACTCTTTAACAAGAGCTTCTCCATCCCACCATGCCACTGAGTTCCAGAAGAGGGAAAAACTATCTAACAATACTTGCCACTTAGATGAATGGTTGAAACTGATTGGCTTGACATGGTCAGCCATTGGCTGAATCTGGGCCCCTCTGCTTTTTGTTCACAGAGCCATGGGGGTGTTGATGTCCAAACGGCAGACAGTGGAGCAGGTGCAAAAGGTGAGCCTGGCTGTGTCTGCCTTCAAGGATGGGCTACGGGACAGGCCTTCCATCCGACGCACTGGTGAGCTTCCAGGGTCCCGCCGTGGCACTGTAGAGGGCTCTGTCCAGGAGGTACAGGAGGAGAAAGGAGCAGAGGCAAGTACCCCAGTGCTCCTGGAAGAGAGCAGTGTCAGTCGTGCGGCTTGGGAGAGGCTCCGAGATGGGCGTGGAGTGGAGCCGGAGGAGTTTGACAGGACTAATCGTTTCACACCCCCTGCCTTCATCCGCCCCACCCGGAAGCTGGATGATGACAAACCTCCTGATATCTGCTTGGAGCCCAGGGAACTTGTGAGTACCCAGTTAGGGCACAGTCCTCAAGTCTTAGACCTTCTGAGGATCAGGGAGGCCTGGGTACAGTTAAAGTGATACTCAAAAACAAAAAACTCCAGAAAGGTGCAGTTGAGTCCAGAACAATCTTTGAATTTCTTCTACAAGAATAAAAATGTTACATCCTGGATTGGTCTTAGTGAAAGACTAGAGACAGTGGGTGATAAGGAATGACACCATGGCAGGTCTTTTGCCATCCGTCTCACTAAGGGATAGTAGTAGTCCCTGTAGGAGGCATTTGGAAATTTGTGGGCATTCAAGAAGGTCATCATCACTGGAGTTGCTACTGGTTTTTGGTGCCAAGAAAACCAGGGGTGCTAAGTGCCCTGCAATGTCTGGGACAGTCTTTCAGAACAGATTATTTTTTTCCAAAAATGTTAGTAGCATCCCTGTTCAGAAAAATGGTCACAGAGACCTGAGCTGATGGAAGAGCTTTCTGGTTCTTGTCTTCCAGAGAGAAAGCTCTATCACCTTAACACAAGCTTCAGTTGGAATTGTTCCTCTGGGCTGCTCCAGGGATATTCAGCCCCATGTGGGTAACTCTGTGTTTCGTGGCCATAGGATCTTGCTGCCTACACTGGGAATGAATACACTATTTATTCTTTTTGCCAGGTTGTCAACGATGAGATGTGTGATGTCTGTGAAGTCTGGACAGCTGAGAGCCTCTTCCCATGCAGGATCTGCACCAGGGTTTTCCATGATGGCTGCCTGCGCCGCATGGGCTACATCCAAGGAGATAGTGCAGCAGAGGTGACTGAGACAGCCCACACAGAAACTGGCTGGAGCTGCCACTACTGTGTAAGCCTGGACTGCAGGAACTATGGGCTGCAGCACCACAGGGAACTTGGCACTTTTCTGGAGACCCAGTCTAAGAACACTGGTTTCTAGGCAGTGACCTAAAAGAGTTTTCCAATAGTAGATACTGGAATCCTCAAACTTGGTCAGGCTTTCTCTACCTCAGTACTATGACATTTTGGACACAGTAATTTTTTTTGTGAGGGATGTGTGCAATGTAGTATGTTCAGCAACATCCCTGGCCTCTACCCCATTAGATGTCAGTAGCACCCACCCTCAGTTGTGACAACCAAAAATGTCTCCAGATATTACCCAGTGTGTCCTAGGGGAACAAAACTCATCCCAACTGAGAAACACTGAGCTAGAGGAATCAATGGTTAGGATGAGGCCTAATTACTCAATTGTAATTCTGCTTGGAATAGTGCTTTCTCTAATAGTCTTTAGTTGTCATTCATCGTACTCATCTGAAAAACCATCCTAACCAGCTTGCTTCCAATAGGTAAAGGTTCTAACATGGTAACACTTCTTAGTCCTAAGATCATCACTTGGCCTACCACCTAACTCTTAGGATGAAGAACTTCATCTCTAATGTGATCATTATGTAAATTAAATATCAAAGGTCTGTTGATTCAGAACTTTGCAAATTATATATAAATGCCTTCCAACTTTCTTTTGAGATTTTATTTATTTATTTGACACAGAGAGAGCACAAGCAGGGGGAGCAGCAGAGGGAGAGGAAGAAGCAGACTCCCCAGGGAGCTGGATGCAGGGCTCTGTCCCAGGACCCTGGGATCATGACTGAGCCAAAGGCAGACACTTAACCCACTGAGCCACCCAGGCACCCTGCCTTCCAACTTTTAAAAAGACAAAAGCCAGATTCGTATCCATTTCTCAGCACATCTGAATAGAATTTAAGTCTTGCTTTATTCGGGGCGCCTGGGTGGCTCAGTCGTTAAGCGTCTGCCTTCCCCTCAGGTCATGATCCCAGAGTCCTGGGATCGAGCCCCACATCGGGCTCCCTGCTCAGCGGGAAGCCTCCTTCTCCCTCTCCCACTCCCCCTGCGTGTGTTCCTTCTCTCGCTGTGTCTCTCTCTGTCAAATAAATAAAATCTTAAAAAAAAAAAAGTCTTGCTTTATTGGTCTGTTATCCTGCAGATATCTTCTAAGAAACATCTCTGCAGACTCCCCCCTCTTCTTCCTACTGCCTAGAAGAAAGCAAAGATGTGCAACTTTCTAACAAATATCACTTTATCTATGGCTTGTCTATAAAATCAAGTATAGAACAGTTATTCCCAGCCACTTACACACCTTTTCCCCAGCTGAAGTATGTCACAGTAGACCCTGCTCTGCACACCATCTTCTCTAGTCACTACCCCTCCAAACACCAGCCTTTTCACTCACGGCAACTCTGCCCTGCAGTGTGCTGCTGTGGGACCCAGTTGAAGGTGTCTCCTTCCTAACCCTTCCTGGTTTTCTGTCACAGTCCTACCATCATTACTACCACTTGCCGGACTTTTTACAAAGGTTTCTTCCAAGCTCCTCCCCTTTCTTCCCTTCCCAGCCAGGCTTCTTGAAAAGACTCCATCATCTCCTAGTGGCCCCTCAACCACCTGTAATTCAGCTTCTGCATCTGTCATTCTGCTGGATTGGTTCTTTCTAAAGCACCAATGACCTGACTGTCAGGTCTAGTGACCTTTTCTCAAGCATCTTCTTACTTGACGCCTATGAGGTATTTAGCACTCCCTTATTGCCTCCTCTTTTGGGGGGGTGATTTAAGTAGTTACGAGAATTATCATGTAAAATAAGGAAACCAGAGAAAATAGAAAATCAGTTAAGTCCCATCATAGTTGTATCACCACTGTTAACATTACCTTCTACGTTGTACAACTCTCTTTTCTTGGCTTCCATTACTTCCTACTGATTCTCCTCCTACCTTCTTCTCTGACCATTCTGAGTGCCCTTAGTTAATTTCTTCTCACAGTCCTAAATGCTGATCTTCCTTGGGGTTCTGTTGTTAACACTCTTCTTTTCTCATTGCACACACTCTCTCCCTGGGTTATTTCATGTACTTCAGTGGCTATAGCTACCATCTAAACACAAATGATTCCCAAACCTGTGTGTCCAGACCTAAATTTCTTGTCTCTTGGATTTCCATCCATCTTGATGCCTCACGGGTGCTTCACATCAGCATGCCCCAAAATGAAACTCTTTTTCCAGAAACCTGTTCTCTCTAAATTTCTTACCTCTGAACAGTAATACCACCCTTACAGTTACCAATACCAATTCATTCCTCTCCATCCCTCACATCCAGTAAGTCAACAGGTCCTACTGATCTACCTATTAATACCTCTCAAATTTCCTCTCTTTTCCATTCTCATGTCTTAGGTTAGTCATTCATCTTTTCTTACCCGCACTATAGCAACAGCTAACTAACTGTTCTCCATGTCTCTAGACTTTGCCCCTCTGATTCATTCTCCACACAGCAAAGATCTGACCACGGCACTACATATGCCCTTAAAAACCATTCAGTCAGCCACCTGGGTGGCTCAATCGGTTAAGCGTCCGACTCTTGATCTCAGCTCAGGTCATGATCTCAGGGGTCATGAGTTCAAGCCCCACATTGGGCTCCATGCTGGGTGTGGACCCTACTTAAACATTTGGTGACTCCCCTTTGCCCTCAGAATAAAAGCCCATTTGAAGGGCTCACTAATGGGCATTTGAGGCACTTCACAGTCAGGCTTCTGCCTACCTCTCCCTTATCTTTTGTCATTCCTCTCTACTCTCCCTCCCCACACATACACACACACCCTACACTCCAGCCCCGCTGAACATTTCATAGTGTTACACCCCACTGTGCCCAGCATATACCAAGTGCTCAATAAGTGTTATTGAAAGAATTGAGTTCTTTATGAAATCTACAAATGAATACTCATGAAATGTCTGCTCCTCTTCTTTGCTGGTATTTTAAGAGAGGAAAATAACCTACTAGAAAGAATCTTTGACAGCTTAAAGACTATAAGACTGTAAGTTAGTATTAATGAAATAACATATCACTGCTGTTTTGGAATTAAAATTTCTATGGCACCACAAAAAACTCATTTGGTTTTAGGAACTTCGTCATGATGGCATCTCTTTCAAAACCATTCTGGATTATTTAAAATAATACAGCCTACTAGGAGCAGAGTTAGAATTAAACTTATTTTTTAACTGAAATACTCTTTGAGCACAGTCTAACATAGAAGCCAAATACATAAAATGAATAAAGATGAAGCTGCTGTGGTTGATGGAGCTGGGGATTCACAACCATGCCCACTTATTAGTCCCCGTTTCCCTTGCAGCAGCTTCCCAAGGCACTTCCAAGGATTCCTTAGGGTATCTCAGAATAATTTTTTTTAAAGATTTTATTTATTTATTTGACAGAGAGAGAGATAGTGAGAGCAGGAACACAAGCAGGGGAAGTGGGAGAGGGAGAAGCAGGCTTCCTGCCGAGCAGGGAGCCCGATGTGGGGCTTGATCCCAGGACCCTGGGGTCATGACCCAAGCTGCAGGCAGCCGCTTAATGACTGAGCCACCCAGGCACCCCTCAGAGAATAATTTTAAAACTACTGTTCAGTAAAACGGTCTCAGGTCTAGAATCAGGATACCTGGCTTCTGGAGAAGATTCTGCTCCAGAGTTGGGCAACTCTGAGCAAATCCTTTCCTCTTTCTGGGGCTTCAATCTCTGATTATGATTAGAGGCTGGGATTAGATGATCCCAGAATGGCCTTCAAGTTGAAATACAATTTCCATCCTTCTTGATCTTGGCCTTTCTTTCTTACTGGTCTGTATGGCCACTGACTCAGATCTTTCTTTTTTTTTTTTTTTTTTTTCAGGATAATCTCAACTTGCTGCTAACTGAGGAGGAAATGTACAGCCTCACAGAGACCTTTCAGCAGTGTAAAGTCATTCCTGGTAAGGCTGGACAGTGCTGCCAGATGGAGAGCGGCTGGCACATTTTTCCTCTGTACTTTCTAGGATAAACCATAAAAGGAGTATGCTGGAATTTGGAGAGTAGGGGTAAATAGGTCCCTGTTCCCAAGCTGTTGGCCAGCAGGGGCACCCACACACCCGCCCATCTTCCCCACCCACCACATCCTGAGTTATCCTGGCTATGAGAGACAAAGACTCCACGAAAGCTATGGATGTAGGGGTTCTGGAGGGTACTCTAGAAGTAAATGGAGGTGCCCCAGAGGCTGAGGAAAGGGTGGGCTTGGCTAGTATGGGGTGCCTCCCACAGATTGCTCCCTGACACTGGAGGACTACCTGCGCTACCGCCACCAAGCAGCAAAGCGGGGGGACAGTGACAGGGCTCTAAGCGAGGAGCAAGAGGAGCAGGCAGCCCGCCAGTTTGCAGCCCTGGACCCTGAACATCGAGGACACATAGAGTGGCCTGACTTCTTGTCCCATGAGTCCCTCCTACTTCTGCAGCAATTGCGTCCCCAGGTGAGGGCCAGCTGGGGTGAATGTCTATGGGATACTGGGTGGCAGAGACCTAGGAAGCATGCTGGGCAGGTTGGAGGAGCACTAGGTACTGTCTTAGCAAGGACCATAGAAGGAAAGGGCTCACATTCCACCCAGTGACAGGTGATCCAGTGCCTAAGCTGGGGAAACTGCTTCAAGGAAGATTGATTTACACTGGACCAAACTGCAAATGTCAATGCTACCAGAAAGGCTCTGGGCAGCTTCAAAGGGAGGCTGCAGAGATGGTAATGGAGGTAGGATTCTCTATGGCTTGACATTTTACAAAATATTTTCACCTCCAAGATCTTAACTTGTCTCTTCTTCCTCAGAACTCTCTGTTAAGGCTTCTGACAGTGAAAGAGCGGGAGCGAGCCCGGGCCACCTTCCTAGCCCGGGGCAGCGGGAGCACTATCAGTGAGGCAGAGTGCCGTGGAGCCCAGCACTCTTGGTTCTGCAAACACCTTGCAGAGGCTCCTTCCTGCAGTGTCAGGTCTGTTCCTTACCAATCCCTGCCCCCACTCACATGTTCTCCTCCTTTTTCCATGCCAAATGGCCCTTGGTATGAAAGGTACCTCTTGGTTTCTTCTGTCCACAGACAGGAGAGGATCTTCCTGTGCATTAGGCAAAGGACACTGCCTCTTATTGTTCAAGGCATAGGGCATCCTCTACTCCAAACTGTCGCCCATGTCAGAAAAGTGTGGACATGCATATCCGAGCCCTGGGTTCCCCAGAGTTTGGGAGGGGTCAGACCTTTCATTTTCCCACTCCATCCACATATCCTTGTGTCCAGCAGCATCAGCCATGTGGGTCCCATAGCAGACAGCAGCCCAGCCAGCAGCAGCAGCAAGAGTCAAGACAAGGCTCTGCTGCCCACAGAGCAGGAGTCCAGGTGAGTAGGATCCCCTCACTGGGCTATCTTCACTCTGACTCTTCAACACACACAAGTGGGCATTGCCCACTGCTACCCTCAAACAGCAAGTGCATATCCCAGAAACCAGGCTCCAAAAATGTCCATTTGACCCAAGATCCATAGGGTCAGCCGGCTGGACTGTCAGCATGGAAGCACAGCCAGCCATACCTATGTCAGCCAAAAGCCAGGGCTTCCCTGAGCTTTGCCCGGCTTAAGCCGTACTGCCACTGGGATCAGGTCTCATGAGCAACCAGGCTCTACAGCCAATCTCACAAACCTGTTCTTTGCTCCCACTCCAGATTTGTGGACTGGCCTACCTTTCTGCGGGAGAATGTTGTCTACATCTTGGCTGCTCGCCCCAACAGTGCAGCAATTCATCTGAAACCCCCAGGATAGCATGGAGCAGAGAAGCTCAGTTCAGAGACAGTGGTCTCCCTCCTCTCCTTTTTCTCTTTCCCTCTTTCCCCCACCATCCTCTGGTACTGAGACTTGTGGGGATGGAGTATTGCCAGCATCTCAATTTGCCACTAAGCTTTATGGAACTGAAATCACTGCGTCCCTCACAACAGAGGCAGTATATGCATTGCTGCAGGGAAAAGCCCTGGGAACTGTGGCAGTAGCCACTCTTGGACCCACCCCCCAGCCCTCACATCCTAGACTAGACCTGCCACTGCACACATATGTGTGCACACACACACATACACACATGCCTAGCTGTCCATGCCTACAGAGACCTGGTTCTTCTTGGTTGAAAAAGGACCAAAGTTCCTTTGTGAAGCTCCTGGTGTAGATGAGAGGGGTCTCTATTCACCCCTTCTATTGGCCAGTTCTGATTTCCAATAGACAAGTCTCTGGCCAAGTGATTCTTAATAATAGGGCATCAGACTCACACGCTGTCCTAGAGATGCTGATAGGCTCCCTCTTCCTCCGTTGAAAATCCCTTCTGTGGTGAGCCACTGTTCTGGTAGGTATGTGCTCTGTCCCTCAGCTATGTTGGGGTGGGAAAGTTACTGAAAACCACCACTGCACTTCAGCCACTGTTTATTTCAATTCTAATTTCTAGTGACAGAGAAGGCAACTAGTCTATGGAGTGAGTCTTAATTAGAAGAAGGGAAGGCAGCCCCTCCCAGGAACCCAGGATTCTAGGAACCTCTCATCCAGGTCTTCCAAGTCCAAAAGTCTTTAGCAGAACAGTCAAAAACCAAGATGAGCCATCCTGGCCCCTGTTTTACGGATGGGAACACATGGGCCAGAGCCCAAAGGGCCTGAATGGAATAAGTATGATGGCAGGAATCACAGCCCTCTGTATTAGATGCTTTACCCAAGTCAACTACCACAGAGACCTGAAGCCTGATCTCCAGTGAGGACAAGGTTTGGATGGAAAATGAGAGGAGAAGGCTCATGATTTTCCATCTTTCCACCTCAGCCCAAATGTAGACCTAGAAGAGCTTGCCATTGTATGGAGAACAAGAACCAGCCTCCCACAGCCCAAGAAAGAGCAGCAAGGACTCCTTTCAACCACCCTGACAAGCTGGAGCCAAGAAGAGGATTTGCATCTCAGCTCTCTTTCTTTCTCTCTCTCTCTATCTTTTTTTTTTTTTTTTTTTTTTTTTTGCATCTCACCTCTTCAGCAGAGAAAGCCCCAGCAAAGCCTCACTGAAGGTTCATCCTTCTCCCCCTCACTGAGATATGGCCTGAGTTGCTGCTTCTCCCTGCTGCTCACTACATGTCTTTCCCCACCAAGCCTGGCTTCTAAGTCCCAGCTGTCCTCCCTAAGTTCTCATTAAGTTCTCAAGTCACTGCGTGTTGTGGGTCAGCCCTGGCCCTGGAATCTAGGTTCTGTTTCCAATCTGAATACTAGAGAGTGGGGTTGGTTCAGTTATGTTAAAGCTAATATAGTTCCATTGCTCAAGGCACTTGTACTGAATTGGGTGCTAACAGAAGAAGTAGCATACGGCTCAGTGTTGAGATGCTCAGAGGAAAGTGGGGAGCTGCAACCAGGGTTGTGGTAACAACACCTTCTGTAGAAACTGCCTGACCTAGAACAGGTTGTGAAGCTTCGGGGGTTGGATTATTCAGGTCTAAAATGAAGCAGACAGAAGATGAATCTGGCTGGGTTCATGTGTATGGCCCTGAACATTTCAAAACAAAAACAGCTTTTTGTAAATACTGCTTAGCCATATTCCCAAGACTGATCATAAGAGGGGCTGTTATTCAGTTTAGCCAGAATGAAAACAAAAGTGAAAGCACATGACTCTTGGGTCCAAGGACTGCCTCTGAAGCAGCCAGACCTGGGGTTTTACACTGAAAAATATGAAAGCACATTCAGCACAGGGGCTCTTGCTTCTTCTCCTGGTAAATCACCTTGTATGCAATGGCCTTGGGCTGCTGGATCTCACAGATAAGGGCATTTTGAGTAGAGACAAGCTCTGGGCTTTGTCTGAACAGCTTTTTCCTCCTGCCTCATCATCAGTAATAGGGACTGGAAATCTTATCTTGTTCCCTGATCCTTCATAGACAAGGTGATACCTACCTCTCTGGAGCTGCAGCTTCTAGCTTTCTGTGGATGAGTGGTAAAACACCATGGGCCAGATGCATCTCAGGGCCTGGCAAAGCAGTATTTCTTTCATGGTAGGATCAGGCCCATTTGGGACTATTCCTCTTCCTAATCCAAGACAGCAAATGTCCTTGGTAGGGGCATGCTACAGAGGGCCCAGGGGACCCAGCATAGAGTTCCCAGTCCACAAGAATCCTAAGACGCAGAAAAGCCTGGAGGAGCAACTAGCCTCTTCTCCATTAGCCATCTAGTTTTTTACCAATGAAAAGATTCCCTTGCTCCCCCAGACCAGAGTTGTAGAAGCCCCACCCCAACATCCCTGTCTGGGATCTCCCTCTGCAGTGCTCTAATCCATGGAGCCCCTCTGCAATACATATGAAGATGTTCAAACTTTTATAAACCAAGTGAAGCCCATTCCCTTTTCCTTTTCATCAAGTCTTTCCATCACTGTGACTGTCTGAAATTCTGCCAAGTACAAAAATCAGTGTCTGACTCTAAGGGTTTGAGAAAATGTTCTAGTCATTTCTTCTTGGCTACCCAGAATTGAAATCAATCTTATTACAAACACCACCCACTCCACCCACCATAAACAGAGATTAGGGTTGCTCCTTTGAAGACTCCTTGCCCTAAGCCTATTTTTCACCCAACACCCCTCTTCCCTATGCTCAGATTTAAAGACAGGGGCATTTGGATGTCATCCAGACACAGCGGAGCTGCAGGGACAGAAAGTAAGCTGAGGCAGTTAGCTGTGGCTACATAACCTCTCCAGGTCTGCTCTGTGGCCTCCTCTCCTGTGACCAGCCTTCCTCAACAGAGGTAGGCTCTGCTTTTGAGCAGTGGCCCCTTTGGATCCCAGAGATGGAGCAGTTCCCTTGCTCCCAGGTACTGACCCACTCTCAAGTGCTTTTCTTCCTTTGAGAACAGCCAAAGCCATGAGGACATTACCTCTTCCCACCTTCAGCCCAAGTGACTGGGGCTAAAGGGCAGACATGCCTTTTTAGCCCTGGTGCTCCCTATGGGATGTCACCCTGGCCTTATTTGAGTGGCCAGATCTGGGAGTTTCCCTATTCCTATCACTAACATTGGAGGTACAGAATCAAACTGCCTGGGAAGAGGGCAACTCTCTGGGGTGTGAGCCCAGGATTGTGCCTAGGCCTCTTCGTCTGAAGCACAACCTCAACCATTGCAGGTCTCATGGCTTCAGTAAGAGTGGTGCAAGGAAGCCCTAAGAAGGAAGCTCAGCAGAAGCTGTATGGCAGGGCCTCAGGCTAGCCATGATCACCCCAGAGCCAAGAATAACCTCCAGGCAGGATTGGTAGGAGGCTCTAGTGATCCTATAAGCATGACCCCTTCAAACTAGCAGAGTAAAGGCAGGTATATACTTGGCACTAAAAGAACAACTGGATGTCAGAACAATATCCTGGCAGCACCAGTACCATAACCCCTTTTCACTCCTCAATTTATAGTGGAATAAAATTGCTACTTTCCCAGTGCCACTTAGTTTGAATTTGCCCAGATCTCTCTCCAGGCCCCTGGCTGCAGCTCCGACAACAGAGAACTGGATGAAGAATGGAAAATATTAATGCATCATACCTGTTCCCTATAGCTCAGTCCTGGAATGTGGTAGGACTGGGCATTTCCCCTGCTGTTGCTTTCCTGCTGCCACTGCTTTTGGCAACCTTAAAAGGAAAGAAAATAAACAGGTAACAGAATTTCCACTAGACCCAACTAGCATTAAGGAAAACCTTCCCTCTGAGCCACATGACCTGATGACCCAGATTGTGGACAGTGTGTCACATCTGGTCTGGGCTAGTGACTAAGAAGTCCAATCACATTCCAATTTGTATAGCATGGGTTGGCCTGACCATAGATGAGAATGTCACGGTATAAGCAGCAAGGCCTTTTCATATCCATGTGAAATAAGAGCCTTCAAACTTATGCTCCTTTAAGAGATGGCTGGTGATCTGTCTCCCAGTCAAACATAGGCTTGTGAGGGGAGTTCTGAGAACACTCAAGTAAGTGGAAGATCCAGTGCCCTCTGGTCCCTCATGCCCTTCCTATGTTCTTTTCTGCGGAAGGTAACTTGACAGTAAGCTGAGGGGAACATCCCCAAGCTCTGTCTTCCCACCAGTACAGCTGCATGCTCCTCTCCATGGCTCAGCCTTCACTCTTGAAGGAGCTGATGCTCCCAGAGGCTGGGCACAGTGGAAATCATAATAAAGAGATTGCGATGCTATTTTGGCTTCCTTCTTCCTGTTATTTGGGGCACCTGCTGAGTTTCTGTGTGGTTTCCTATAATTAGCCAATTCCTGAATCTAAGATGCTGCTTGGCCTCCAGGAAGAATGCAATACACTGGTTCTTTCTAGAGCTTTCCTGGTACTGACCTTCCCAAGAATCAAATGATGGGTGGGAGGAGGCAGGGGTTCCACCATGGACACAGGGGGAAATGAAAGCACTGAAGAGAGAAGCCAGAATTTTCTAAGAAACTGAGGAAAAGGTAAGGCCTCCAAGCTCTCCGCAATGTATTCCACCACCACCACAACCAAGGGCCAGTTTTAGACACATTTCTCCTCCCAATCCCTGCTGGGTGACAAAGTAGGAAAGCTAGCTGGCTATGTTTTCTCCTGGTCTTCTGGGTCTTTCTTGGTAGAGAATTTTCTCCCCGTTTTTGCAATGTTTTAATGTGATATGATAGAGTTGGGTAAACTAAGGTCAAGAGAAGCTTTTCAGAGGACTGTGAAATCCCCCTTTCATCACCTTTACCTGATAAGAACAGAGCCAGTACCTATAGGTAGGAAAGTATCTCTAGTGTGGATCAGTGGTGTATAGACTTACCTCTAAACCATAGGGCCCCCAAATACAAATCATTGCTAATATTTTTGAGCAGTTACTATGCACTGGGCAGTTCTAAGTGCTTTACATAAGATCATCTTCAAAAAACAACCCTGAGGTTTGTTTATAGATGAGAAAAGTGAGGAATAGGGGCGCCTGGGTGGCTGAGTCGTTAAGCATCTGCCTTCGGCTCGGGTCGTGATCCCAGGGTCCTGGGATTGAGCCCCACGGGCTCCCTGCTCGGCGGGAGGCCTGCTTCTCCCTCTCCTACTCCCCCTACTTGTGTTTCCTCTCTCGCTGTGTTTCCCTCTGTCAAATAAATAAATAAAATCTAAAAAAAAAAAAAGAAAAGAAAAGTGAGGAATAGAGGCTGAGAGTTTCTCAAGGTTACGCAGTCACATAGGAAGCAGGGGAACCGGGTAGTCTGGCTTCAGTGCCCATGTTCTTAACTACTTTATTGTGCTGCCTGTCAGGGTACACCTCAAGGAAACAGCTGCTCTGTAGTCTAGCATATCCCGTTTCCATCCTGGGAACAGAAACATAAGCAGCCAGTCCTGTAGCCATGTCACAGGATTTCTTACAACCTGCACAACTCACCTCATTCACTCACATGGCTCCCATACCTCTCCTCCCCAGAATTGTCAAATGGAGGTCCATCAGGCTCAGGACAGCTTGAGATCTTAAGCATCCCTTCTGTCTCCAATTTCAATGAAGACCAGCATTAGGAGAGAAAAAGAGACATAAAAGCTGGGCCTCTGTGGACTCTAGTGAAAAGCAAGGTTTCCCCACCCTCAGTCTGGCAATCCTGATGAACTTTCGATCCTCTGAGGATTGTTCCTCCTCCTGCCACTTGTTCCCAGGGCTGGCTAGAGCCTCGGTTCCACACAAACTTCCACTCACCCTGCCCTGCTCTGGCTCAAGGGTACTCCTCTTATCTCTAGAGGAAGTCATTGCTCAAAGGGGAAAGAGTAGCTGCTAAATTTGCTAAACCTGGAACAGAGTTCTCTCTCCCACCCCACCCAAAGGGTTGCTTGGAGTTTGACCTTGCTGAACTTGTTTCCTCATCTGTAAAATTCTGGGAAAACAATTCCTGTCCTATCTCCTGAGCTGATAGTCAAGTGAGGACAGAATTAGTTTGGTAAGAGGAAAGAGTTTCATACACTATAAGGCATTAAGTGAGCAGCAAGGATTTCTGGCCCTATCTACAAGCTGTGCATGTATCATCTTCCACCCACCCACAGTCACAGGCATAGCTGGGGGTACCGCTAATGGCCTCTGTCCACAGTGCTGAAGTCACAGCTGAGACAGCGGGGTATCTTCAGTCCCTCTTTTTTTTTTTTTTTCTTTTTTGGTAATATACTAATTTATTCATATATACATTCACTTTACATTATTACATTTGACATTCATCAAAACCAAAAATACAGTATGCTTCATGAATTTGCATGTCATCCTTGTGCAGGGGCCATGCTAATTTTCTCTGTATGGTTCCAATTTTAGCGTATGTGCTGCTGAAGCAAGCATTTCAGTCCCTCCTGTCCCACCTTTAAGTAAATATAAACGCAGAGATTTCCAAGCCCAAGGATTGTTCTGAAATGCAGAAGGTATTGCAAAAAAAATGTTTGTTTCATTTATTTCAAGTATCTTTGTTTTTAAAATAAATATAATACTCCTTTCAAAATCGTAACATTTGGGCAATTGTACATTTGTAACATTGTACAAATGGGCAAGATGTGATCCAGCAGCTCAGGAAGAGGGGGTTATGGTCTTCACTTGATATGGGGGAACAGTATGAGGTAGCTACCAAAAAACTGATGTAAGGTGAGGCTATGTAGGAAGAAGTTCAGAGTCAGATGAGAGAGGCAGGCTGGCTCATTTATACACTGCACCAGCACTCCTAGAAAAAGCTAATCAGAGCCAGGCACCATGAATTGAAACCCAGCCAGTGTAGCATGGTCTTAGGCGCTGGAATGGAACAAGGCAGAGGAGGAACCCATGAAGGCCTGAGAGGTGTCTCATCCTGGAGAGGAGCAGACTTGAGGGATGTAGATGGCTAATGTCTGACAGATGGGACTGATGAGGTCAATGTGACCTCAAAGACAGAGCTAAGACCAAAGGTGGAAGAGAGGCAGATTTTTGCTCAATAGGACCAAAGGTAACTGGATAC
The DNA here is from genome assembly GCF_011800145.1 of Mirounga leonina. Taxonomy (NCBI): domain Eukaryota; kingdom Metazoa; phylum Chordata; class Mammalia; order Carnivora; family Phocidae; genus Mirounga; species Mirounga leonina. The sequence goes on along the minus strand of NW_023270433.1, from coordinate 35,918,706 downwards.
CGGGGAAGGTAGTGAAGCTGTATAAGTATAGGACAGAAATGTTGAGTTGGGGGTAGGATGCCTCACCAGGTACACAGTCCTCTTGAGATTTGTGATGCCTGTAAATGGCTAAGCACCTTCTGGTGTATGCCCAGCCCTGAGCCCAGCTGAGCTAGAGGCAGAGTCAAGATTGTACAGACCCACGTGACCACAAAACAATAGAATAACTGGGTTGGGAAACTTAATTTCTTTAGTTCAACCTCATAGACTGACTGTTGTGCCTCCAGCTCTGGGTCCTGACCTGACAGAAAAGAGCCAAGGTCTCAATACACCTGACTTCCCCTTCCAGATGCGCTCCGGAAAGCCTGCCTCTAGAACCTGATGTTGCATGCCCTCTGCTGGTCATTTCTAGCACCATCCTCTCACTCCCAAGACAAGAAATAACCCCTTTGAACAACTACTACTGGTCAGTGTAGGTTTAAACCAGGAGTACCAGGGAGCTAGATCGCTGGGCAATGTCCAATCAGTGAACAGGATCAGAACTGAATCTGCAGTTGAATTCAAGTAATATTAGGGCTCATCCATGTCTAGAAAGGACTTAGGCTAAGGCTGAGTTTGGGGAACTGTCTGGTCTAGGACCAAGGCCAAGGTCAGTGTCTCAGGTGAGGTCAAAGTTGGCACTCAGTGTGGAACTGAATTCTGGGTCCAAGTGTCAGCATGAAATATGTATCCAGGTGAGATGCTAAGAGTCTGACCCCAGGAAGGAGTCAGTCTGCATCCAGGGGTCAATGTAGCATTCCTATCCGAGGTGAAATCATCAGGTAATAAGCACCAGCCACAGGAGAACTCAAGCAGAGACACTGCTAGGGGAGAAGTATAAGGGTTGGAGGACAGAATGAAGTAGTCACTAATTTCTAAGAGCCTCCCAACTTTAAAGATGGTAAAGGGCAGGCTAGAGCCACAGTCCCTCAGAAGGTGGATCCCTATATTCCCATTCCAACTTCCTGTGAAAGGGCCCCACCAACAAGAGTATTGCCACATACAAGTCATAGGTACAGTTTGGGGACAGGAGAGGTCCAAGGACCTGTCCTGTCACTGCAGAAAGCTGGCAGCTGTGGGGGTAGTCTTCCTCCCCCCCCTTCTCTGTTTCTACTGGCAACGGGGCTTAGCAGCCTCCCACACCTAGATCTTAGCAACCATGGGAGCCCCTGGCAACTGCTGCCATGGTGACAAGACAGGGAACTAAGAATGGGCTGGGGTGGAGCACTTCCTCTGGAGCCTTCAGGATATGTGCAAGATAGGGGGCTCCCCCTCCCATACACAGTCTGAGAGGGAACATGTGCTCCTGTGTAAACACCTCCTCACTGGCACCCACCCCCGCCCCTGCCCCCGGGTTCCGGTTCCCTCAGGGTGAGAAAATGAGGGACACCTAGGGTTATGACGTCTCCATAGGAAGGGAGGGGAATGCGGGTGCTGAGAACTGATATGATCACGGATTCATGCATGCACTGGCAGTCAACATGTCAATATCCATGACGCTGTTCATCATGTAGACACAGACCTACATAGTCATTTAATCACACATGTATAACAACACAAAATCACATACACAACAAATAATACAGAATCAGGCATATTACCACACAAAAATATTACACAGATATACACAGATACACTCTCACTTACAAATCACACTACAGATACAACAGTACAAATAACTCCCAATCAGACTTGAACATCAAATAGATGCACTCACACATCCAGGTATCTGTGAACATACAGAGTAATGGTTAACTTTGCTGAGTAATAACTACATACCAAGCTCAGAACTACATGCATAGCATGTGTTACCTTAATTAACCCTCAGAACAACGCTAGGAGGTACTGCTCTTTTCTATACCCATGAGACAAAGAAAGAAATGAGGGACAGATGTGGCAAGTGACCTCACAAGGTCAACAGAGCCTACATTCTTACACCTATACCACACTGTGCACCCTGGTTCCTAACACACACCTGATACCCAGGGCAATAGGACACAGTGGAAATAGAGAACCCAGCAGACAGTGGAATCCATGCCACCCGCACCTGAAGGCATGGCCCTGCACCCCCGAAGTTCTAAGCCCACAATATAGCATTAGCAGGGACCAGGTAAGGGCCAATGACTAAACTCTCTGCCCCCGTGTTGGCACAGGCAAGGCTGGAGGAAGCAAAATAGATAGAACGGGAATAGGAAGTAGAGCCACCCACAGCCTGGGCCCCCATGAGTCTGGAGGTGGCAGAGTGAGATCCCCCAGATCAAAGTAGCCAGCACCTGTCCTGAGCCTCCTCATCCTACCTTGCTCATCTCCATGTCACGCTACTATTCCATTCCTTCATCATCCCATCTCCCCTCCCTTCTAGTCTTTGTTCCCCACTTCTCCTTCCATTCTCACCCCCACTCCTGACCTCCCACCCCTCTCCTCTCCTCTCCCCTCCTCTTCCCATCCCCCTCACCCCATCTTCCCTCCTTCCTCTCATTTCCCTCATCCCACCTTTTCTCCATCCTCTTCTTAACCCACTTCCTTTCCTTACTTCACAGCTCACACCCCTTTACACCTGGGATCACCATGGTGAGTACTAGAAAGAAGACAGAGAATGGAGAATATGCAGACCTGACCTCAGGACCCCCTAGATTTCTCTCCTGCTCTGCTCTGCGGCCCAGGTACTGATGTTCTCCAAGCCTCAGTTTCCAGCTCTATTCAGATTGCATGAACTCATGGGTGTCCAAACTGTTTCTGGGAAATGGCAAAGAAAGAGAGGTGAGAGCTTCTGTCCTGGCCCTTCCTTTGTCCTCAAACCCCCCAAGAATTCCTTTCCCCTCCTCACCCCCGGATAACCCCCTCCCCACCCCCGCTGCCTGTAGCACAGATGGGCCTGGGAGACAGTGACGTGGGCGCCAGGCACCGTGTCTGTTCAAGCGTCGGCTTCCGCTGGCTACCGCCTCCGCAGCCCTGCCTGCTCTGAACAGCGGGGACACTAGGGCTGAGATTTAATGGGGGAGAGAGGGGGTTGGGGCTGAGATGTGTTAAGGAAATCATGTGGAGCTGAGATGAAGGGTTAAAAGGGGGAGTTAGGATAGGAGAGATCATACAAGTAGATAACGGATTAAGGATAGGATAAAACAGAAGATTATGGGGGGGGGGGGGCGGGGGGAGGCAGGAGATCATACCCAGCCAGGAAGAGGGGAAAGAAAGAGTGGGCTAACATTTGGGAACTCAAGGGGGAAGTAGGATGAAAGATTACAGAGAGAACGTTAATGAGAATTGTGGGGGTTGCTGAGGAGGGGCTGCTCACAAGGGAGCTGGGATGAGGGGATTATACAGAGGATGAAAAGGGGACTCACAAAGGGAATTAATGAGGAGGCGCTAAACCTGGGGGGAACTACCAGGTTACAAAGGAGAAAGCAGAAGGGTGCTTAAATTCTGCATGTCTATCGGGGTCTGTTTTGTTAGGTCACCTCAGGTCAATTCCGGGTCAAGATAAGGTAAAGCTGAATCAGGTCTAAGCTGAATCAGGTCTGGTCGAGGTCAGTCCACAGTTCCGATGGAAGACAGGTAAGAAGGGGTGACCTTTTGACCCTAGTCGAGGGACTACACCTCGCAAAGCGCACTATTCTCTCCCCTACCCTCCTAAATGAAGAAAGGAAAGAATGCCCAGAGTCACCGCCATCTGGGAGGCAGTTTTCCTTTAAGGCTGCCTTTGACGTTACACAGGTTCCAGAAGGTTCTCCCGGGATTCGAGCGGTGGCCAGTACGTCCCACCTTCTCAAACCCGAGATTGGACTAATATAGTTGCCCCCAGTCTCGAGTCTGAGCCCCACAGACCAACCAATAAAATCAAAGGGCGCGTAGAGTTGCCGCCCTCTGTCCCTTTCACCAATGACACGACGAGCTAGCGAAGAGGTGTGGTTGACTGATCCCAGAGTGCACCAATCAGACCGACACCAATCACTGCCCGGAATGTGTGCGCGTGTGGCCGGGTGACAGGGGCGGAGAATGGGCGGCTATCACCGAGGCACTCGTTGAAGACTGTCCAATTACAGCGGAGGGTGAGCTGAGTGACGGGCAGGCCGCGCAATGGGCGGCGCAGAGGCGGAGCCGTGGGGGCGGGTTCCCCGGCCCGCTGTCTGCGGCCGGCGGGCAGGCGACTCCTGTCCCAAGTGGAGGCGGCGGAGCCGGAGCCAGGGGAGGGGGCAGCGGCTGTCTGACGGACCGCGGTGGCGCCCGCAGCTCCTCACTGGTGAGGGCACAGAGCCAGGACTCAGGGGTCCCGGGAGCGGGGGCGTCGCGGAGCCAGGGGTCCTGGTGTAGGGGGTGAGTGAGATGGGGGGGGGCGTTGGGACACTGAAGGCCCATCGTTTCTTCTGCCGTGGTGGTGCGGGGACTGGGTCTGCAAGGTGCTCGATGTCTGCGACCCTCTAACAGGGGGCAGCCAGCGTCTGAGCTGGGCGCGGGGGGTGGGGGTCGGGCCGGGTCGGATTGGGTTCCGCGGGCGGAGGCGGAGGCGTTTCTGAGCCAGCCCAGCCTGTCAGCGTCGGTGACATCACCGACCACCCTCCCCCGCCCGAGCCCCCTCCCCTCCCTTCCCCTCCTCGCCGCGCCTTTTGTCCCGGGCGAGCTCGGCTCTGCCCCGCCCCTCTCCGCCCATCTGCGAGGGAGGAGACTCCGGGTCAGTGACTTCATTGAGTAGGTTCTTGGGGATTGGGGTCGGATCCTCCCCGGAGACAGAGACCAGAGGAACTCACTGCCTCTCAGGCCCTCACAATCACACCTGCCACAGGTCCACAGGCTGCCACTCGCAAGCACACGCTTGCCACTGCCAGCCTTACTGTCACACTGCCATACAGCCATTCATACAGACATTGCTGCACCTGAGAGCAGGTGGCCGCTGGACCCTATTCCTTCACTCTCCACACCTGGGGATCAGGTCTAGCTCCTGCTGCACCGGACAGGCCTTGCTGGGCAAGTGCCTCTGAGAACCCGAGGAGGTGACTTCCTGAACTGCAGCTCTCCAAGCAGGCTCCAGCGGAGCGATCAGAGGTGAGGGGCTGGGCTGGGCATGTTTAAGCGCACAGTGCTCTCCTGCCCATCCCCAGCAGCACCCCCACTACAGGCCCGAGGAGCTTTCCGGAGCTTCCCACACTTCTGGGGAGAAGACTTCTTAGCCAGCTTGATGTTTAAAATTCAGCTGGAGCCCTTAAAACTTCGAGCGTGGACGCTGAATGGGTTTGTAAAGTTCCGGTAAGTCCCTCTGGAGAAGGGCACTCATATCCCTACCACGTCAAATTCTCCACATCACATCCCCCTTCATTGCCTCCCATATCATCCTCATCTCATCCCCCTTACATGTAAGAACTCTCCTTCTACCTCACGCTTACATTTGAATGAACTGCACCCCTTGTCATTCATCTCCTATACCAAACCCTTCAGGCATCCATCCATTTTCCAGACATCTTCTCTAGTATTTCAACTCTCTACATCTCTCCCTTTCAACCCATTGGTAACCCATTTTCCACCTCAGTCGTTTCCATTTGTCATCCCTTGTCTCCTTCCACCAGTACTTCATTTTCTGTATCAACCATCCCCCCTTCCTATACAGGCCTTCTTGTTATTTCTCATTTTTCATTCCTGCCTCTACATGAACATCCTCTTCATTCTTCTCCATCCAAGGCAGTGCCATGCCATGGGGCTCCTTTGTCATTCCAACACGTGGCTTGTGGGTATGGGGAGGGAGGGAGAGAGGGAGGAAAGGAGGAGGAAAAAGGCAATTCCTGAAAGAGCTTGCCCTGTGTCTGTGGAGACAAGAGAATTGTAGGTCTAGAATGGTTATCAGGTGAGTGCCAGGAAGGAAGCTGGCCTGATGAGGAGGTAATACAGGGACAGCAAGAGGAGGGTGGGAACATTGGCAAGCTGTTCCACTTGCGCTCTGCCTAGAAACTGCTATGGTTCTCTAGGGGCACCCTCTTGGTGTACTAGGGTTCCTTCCCAGTCCTGGGGTGGCGGGGAGAAGGTGTGCGCTGAGGCAGAGATGGCAGACCACCCCCAGTTCCCTCTCAGACGGCTTTTACCGTTGCTTCCGAAAATGGCTGCCCACCCCCAGATGCTCTTCTCTCACTCTTCCAACCCCAGCTTCCCCCACCAGGCGTGACATGCTGTTAGGGGGAGAAGGGGGAGTACCCGCCTTTATGGAGCCTTCTCTTCGTCAGAGTGAGGTGACTCCCAGAACCATGAGTCAACTCAGCCACCTGCAACAGGCCCTGTGGGGGCAGGAGCTAGGGCCATTGTCCCTGCCTTCCTGGGGCCTTAAGGCCTCCCCTTACCCATTACAGCCCTCACTCCTGCCAGGAAACCCTGTATACCTCACTGAAGCAGTCAGAGGCAGAAAAGCAGGCTTCAGCTGTGGCTGCCAGCCCAGGACATTGCTAGAAAGACTCTGGTTTTCTGGGCTTTGGTAGGGGTTGGCCAAGCCTCTGAAGGGCTAGAGAATGGCTTCTGGCCATCTCCCCAAAGAGCCCACCTACAGGAAAGTCCCCTTCCCTTCCTACCCACCATGTAGGCAGTGGTGAAGGGAGATTAGGCGGAAGAATGAGAGCCCTATGTCTCTCCCTCACAAAACAAATACCCCTGCATCCAGCTTAGAAGGAACTATCAGAGGAGTGTGGGCCTGGCCCTGGGCCAGATCCTGAACCACTGGGCAGGTGAGAAGGAGGGACTGGTAGGGAAGGTATTAAGGAAATGGTGATTAGTGCCTAATTATTCTGACAACTAAGGTTAAGAAAGGGCCTATGCCAAGGATGCTTGTGTTCACTAACACTAGTGCTTAGGTGGCACAGACATTGTCTTCATACACATGTTGTGTGTAGACACTGGGAAATGAGTAAAGGGAACTATTGCCCTGGTGGGAGGAAGGACAGTGTCATCCCCCTGCTAATAAGGGAGTTAGAAACAGCAGTTTCCAAAGGCTGTGAGTCATCCTCTGATCTGAATCACACGTGAGGCTTAGCATCGTCTGGACAAGGACAAGGAGGCCTGGGGTCTTCACTAGCAGAGAGGACTCGAGGCCCCTACACCCTGACTCAGCCTGGCTGGCCAGGACAGCTGGCTAAAGACCCGGGCCTGTCCCTAGTCCTGGGCCACTGCCCCAGCTGCCCTTAGCCCGGGCACCATGCCTGAGGCATGGCGTAAAAGACCACGACGCTCAGGTGACCTCACCCAGTACACTGATCTTTGCCAGCTTCTGTGTGTGGGCCTGTCAGTCCATGGTGCCACCTCACGCAGCAGGGCCTCTCAGGGGTCCTCAGTCTGACCCAAGGACCTGGGCCTTAGCCTAGCCCCTAGCAGGCCACAGCCCCCAGCTTCCTGCCGGGAAAATCCAGGAGCTGATGAAAGAATCACAGAATCCTAGAATGTCAGAGCTGGAAGAGATCATCTAGTCCAAACCTTTCATTTCACTGATGGGGAGACAGAGGCCTACAGAACAGGCATGACCTGCTGAAAGTCACACAGTGAGTCACTTAGGGATCGCAAGATCATCAGGAGCAGGGCTGGGTCAGGAGGGAAGAGGGACTTCAAGGACTGGCCCCGGGTTTCTTTCAGAAACAAGGAGACAAGTGCCGGTCCAGTGGCTGTGATGGGAAAGGATTATTACAAGATTCTTGGGATCCCATCGGGAGCCAACGAGGATGAGATCAAGAAAGCCTATCGGAAGATGGCCTTGAAGTACCACCCAGACAAGAACAAAGAACCCAATGCTGAGGAGAAGTTTAAGGAGATTGCAGAGGCCTATGATGTGCTGAGTGACCCTAAGAAACGGGGCCTGTATGACCAGTATGGGGAGGAAGGTAAGAGGGCAGTGCTCCAGCCTGATACTGGACCCCTGTCCTTGTCTGGGGTGCTGGGTAACCCAGTTCTCATAGCAGGCAACTGGAAGCTGAGGAGGGGGTGAGGGAGGCAAGTGTTCTCAGCACTGACACCCAGAGGAGAGAAGGGACCACCCACTACCCAGCCTTGGCTTACCATAGTTTTCCCCGCTTCTCTCTTCCTCTCTCTCTCCTCAAATTCAGGCCTTAGAGACATCTGAAGTCAGGAGCAGAGGCCTTCCCCCTCCCTCTTTTCCCTCCCAGCCTTATTAGTCCAGCCTGAAGTCCCTGCTGCTCCATTGGCTGATAGGGAAGGTTGAGGAAAAGGAGTGTGTGTGGCTTGGCGGTCTGAGGACAGAGCATTTACATTCATCAGCATAAAAGTCTAGCCCTTAAGCAGCCTGGGAATTAACCACTGGAGCTCTGATATGGAGAGATGATCCTGCCCACCTCAAGCCAGCAGAATGGAGGGGGAGCTCTGCCTCCCTGAGGAAGTGGCAGGGATCCAAGGATGGCAGGGGAACTGCTGCTGGCCTCTTGCCCCCCTTCCTGAAGTAGCTGGTGGCTGCGCACGGGGTGGCAGGAAAGGCCCAAATAAAGCCTCTGAGAGGGCGGCCCCTCCCAGTACATCCCACAGGCATGATGTAGCTGCTAATTCTGGGCCTGCCCCTCAGGGCCGCCCGCCACCCGCCACCCGCCAGCCACAGGCACCTGTCAGGCTATATTAAGAGATGTTGCCACAGCTGAGGACTCTCCTTCCTAAGAGGAACTGTCCTTCCTGCCCAACAGCATCTACCTTTCTTCCACATTCTCCTCCTCACTCTCCCCACTCCAGCCTCAAAACTAGATGGGCTAATGATATGTACTGTACCTGCTACAGAGTAGATAGTAGATAAGTGCTCAAAAGAATGTTCTTTTCCTCTCCTCCTTGCTTTGTGTCTCTGTGCACCCCAGTCCTCCCAACCCCCTCTTCTCATTCTCCGTGCCACCAGTTCCTTCAGTTTTTCCCTGCTCACCTACTAGACTTGCCAGCTCCCAGATTCACAGACATCTGCTGGAATCCCCAGTGTTCTCTCAGCTAAGACATTTTTCTCCCTGGGATGGAGGGGTGGGAAGAGGGAAGCAGTGCACACACCATGCCACCGTGTGACCTGTCTAGGAATTGCACTCTTTTCTCCATTTGGCCTCACCTTTGTTAGCTGGAGAGCTACCCAGAAACTTCACTCCTCCTGCATGACCAAGCCTAAGTGAAGGACAAAGCTCAGCCTCTAGGCCCAGACACTGGGTTCTACTGTCGATCTACATCCCAGGAGGTCTCCAAAGAATGCAGCACAGCCTTAAGGAGAAACCTGGGGCCTGGGGAAGGAGAAGCAGCCTTGAAAATGTGGGTTATATTTCTGTCTGCCCTGCCCCCTCCCCAACAGCCAGCCAGCAGAAGTGTGCACAGACTCTCTGCACAAGTCTGGCTGGGGACAAGTTGTTCCCAGCTTGAAAAAGGGGGTGGCAGTGGTACAACAGAGATCCCTACAGAGAAGTTTCCCCTCCTGTTGTTACCAGTCCAACCTCCCTCTCTCACTGAGCTCTGCCAAGCTTCTTGAACTCACCTAATAATTAGACCCTCAATAAAAGGAAAGAACAGACCCCGAGTCTCAGGGGAGGAATGAAGAGGCAGCTGCCACAAGTCTCTGAACTGCCTGCCACTTGGCCTCTCTAATGCAACCCACATCTGTTCTTGTGGTCCCAGGAAATAAGAGGCTAATTTAATTTAGGCTTAGACTTCCACAACGAATTGAAATTCAAGATAAAAAGCCTCAAAGCAAAGAGTCCCTTCCCCTAGCCTGCACCCCACCCGAGTCTACGCATTCTAGATCATTTCTCAGTGTTAACCCCCTCCCTCACTCCTCACCCCATCACCACCACTACCATCCCCACATGAAGGCTGCCTCCAGTCTGAGTTCCTTAGACAGGACCTGACTGGTGAGAGAGCAGCTAGGGCCATGACCCGCAATGTGCCAGCATATTCATGCATTTTGGTTGCTCTGACATCAGGTATGGGGTGTGCGGCTTGGTGTTGTACAAGTCCAAGAAGCTCTATTCCTATTTGTATTCTATGTCTGTCCAGTGCATCAACGGCACCCCTGGAGTTGTACAATACCATGAGCTCTGAGTGTGGAAACAAAGCATTTGAAAACTTTCTAGAGAAAAAGCTCCTTGGGGCACCTGGGTGGCTCAGTCGGTTAAGTATCTGACTTCAGCTCTAGTCATGATCTCAGGGGTCCTGGGATCAAGCCCCCTCGTCCAGCCCCCTCATCCAGCCCCTGTGTGTCCAGCCCCTGTGCCCAGTTCCCCCACCCTACCATAGGGCTCTCTGGTCAGCAGGGAATCTGCTTGTCCCTCTCCCTCTGCCCCTCGCCCCCTCCCCCATCATGGGTGTGCACTCTCGCTCATATAAATAAATAAAATCTTTGGAAAAAAAGAAAAATAAACAAAAATAAAAATTAAATTAAATAAAAAGAAAGAAACAGCTCCTCATCTCCAAGCCAATGAGCTTTCCTGCTTTTTTGGGCCCTCCTGATTTCCCATTTGGATAGGAGTCAGGAAAAAGGGGAACTACACTAGAAGCACAATGAGAGTGGGCTTCCTCCTGGACTGTATCCCCACCTTATTTGGGACAGGTCACTTACTAGCTTCCTGTAGAGTTAAATCCTATCCAGTTGCCTCTTGCTCTGTGTGTCTTGGGAGATAAAGATTTAGGAGTCAGGTAGGACTGTAATGTGATCCCAGGCCAGCCACTCAAGGCTTTGTGAGACATCTTTGGGTCATGGGGACATGGAAGAGACTACAGGACTGGAAGTCCTATCCTCCAAGTCTTCTAGCCTTGGCTTTTCTACCTCTTGGGTAACTCAGCCTCTTTGAGCCTCATGATGCACTTTATTATTAAACTTATAATTAAGAATAGAAATTAATCTTGTCAGAGACTTTTCTTACTCTATTTTGCCAGCCCTCTCTATGGGAGTTAAAGGTGGCTTCTTTCTCTAGGCCCATGAACTAGGAGCTAGAGGTCAGGGGGTGGAGATTGGGATGGGGCCAGGACCAGCCACACTATCCCTAACTTCTCCTCCCTCCAGGCCTGAAGACCGGCGGTGGTTCATCGGGTGGCTCCAGTGGCTCCTTTCACTACACCTTTCACGGGGATCCCCATGCCACCTTTGCCTCCTTCTTTGGGGGCTCCAACCCCTTCGATATCTTCTTTGCCAGCAGCCGGTCCACTAGACCCTTCAGTGGCTTTGACCCAGATGACATGGATGTGGATGAAGATGAGGATCCATTTGGCGCCTTTGGCCGCTTTGGCTTCAATGGGCTGAGTAGGGGTCCAAGGCGAGCCCCAGAACCATTGTACCCTCGGCGCAAGGTGCAAGACCCACCTGTGGTGCATGAGCTGCGGGTGTCCCTCGAGGAGATCTACCATGGCTCCACCAAGCGCATGAAGATCACAAGGCGGCGCCTCAATCCTGATGGGCGAACTGTGCGCACCGAGGACAAGATCCTGCACATTGTCATCAAGCGTGGCTGGAAGGAAGGCACCAAGATCACCTTTCCCAAAGAGGGTGATGCCACACCTGACAACATCCCTGCTGATATCGTCTTTGTGCTCAAAGACAAGCCCCATGCACACTTCCGTCGAGATGGCACCAACGTGCTCTACAGTGCCCTGATTAGCCTCAAGGAGGTAGGGCCTGGGTCAGGTTGTGTGTGTGTTGGGAAGGGGAGGAAAAATGGGCACATTCTTCCCTCACTTCAATCTTTTCCTCCCTTCCCACTCTACCCCACCTTTTCCTCACTCTGCCTCATTTTCCCCAGGCGCTGTGTGGCTGCACTGTGAACATTCCCACTATCGATGGCCGGGTGATCCCATTACCGTGCAATGATGTCATCAAGCCAGGCACCGTGAAGAGACTCCGTGGGGAGGGCCTTCCCTTCCCCAAAGTGCCCACCCAGCGAGGAGACCTCATTGTCGAGTTCAAAGTTCGCTTCCCAGACAGATTACCACCACAGACACGACAGATCCTTAAGCAGCACCTACCCTGTTCCTAGGCTCTGCCCCAGCCAGCCCAGAGTCTACCACAGCAATACCCCCTACACTCACCCCACTCAATGTGCACCCAGCTTGATGTCCACTGGACACTGGCAACTTTTTCTAAAATGAAAAAAAAAAAAAAAAGCCACTGGATTTTCAGGAAAATGTTCCTGTCCCTGACCCCTTTCAGAGCTGGGCTGCCTTGGGGAAGTGGGTGGGAGGTGGGGAGAGCTAGCCCAGGCCAGGGGTCAATTTTCATGTCACTAGCTTTGAATCCAGTTCCCACGACAGTGGCTGGAGAGTGACCTGAGTGCTACTTGAAGATACAGAGATTCCCTGTCTATGCCTGTAAATAGCATGTCCTCTTTCCCCTCTCAGCTTTGCTAATACCTCTCCTCTCCCTTCTCTTCAGCTTCCTCCTACTGGGGGACAAAGAAGATAGAAAGGACACTGCTTCCCCACCCCTGCCTCACCCCTAGGTCCACAGTGTCTAAGGTTAATGCACACATATTCATGCACACAAAGCACTCACCTAGAGCTATTTGTGCCTCTGCGGAGTTGAGATAGGAAGGGAAGGTCCGTAACCCATGAACCGGGCCACTGAGCACGAGACACTTTTCATTTGGGGCAGGAAGGTGAACAGGGCCCTTGGCAGCCTTCCTGAGAGCTCCCCTACCCAGATCCCACAGAGCTGAAAGTTCTGTCCTCCCTGCTGCTCTCAGGAGTGTGCAAGGGTGGAGGGAGGGGAAGAGGGCCTGCTAGTATTAAGGCTAAGAGGTAGGGGGCAGGATCCATCTCCCAGCCTTCAGCAGGAAGGGAAAGGGCTTTGGGGTCAGGTGGCAGCTATTCCCCACCAAGAGATTCAGGGTCACAGGTTTCTCCCCACACCTCTGAACTCAGGGCCTAGCCACCCCCAAACTTCCAAATCCCATTTGTGATATGTGAAGCTACTTAATTTCTTACCCTTCATGGAGGCTGCGTGGGAGAATTTCCAGCCCTTTGATTCCTGTGTGACCCCACCCCACTCCCACAGTTGTATCAAGGTCAAATAGTGAAGAAGCTAGGGGAAGACGGCTTTAGCCAGGTCCTGGGGTGGGGTCTTTAGGTTTTCTCACTTTGACAAGCCCCTGAATGTTTTTATAGTAGTTTTTTTGTATTTTTTTGTAATGACAGTATTATGAAAAAAAAATAAAGTATTTTAAAAATAAGGCATCTGAGCAGGAGCAATGAACCTGGGATGGGGGCAGGTGTGAAGTACCACTCAACTTCCTTCCAGGGCCCTGGTCACCTCTGAGAAATCCAGGCAGTCCCTCAATATAAGGTGACATGGACTCCCTCCTTCCTCTAAGCCTAGGCTCCTGGGATTTCTAAAACATATACCCAAACACAGCAGAGACAGAAGATACTACTCAACTATTAGAAGAAACAAATCTATTCAGAAAGAATAAATATACTTGGTTATGAGAAATAGAGACTATCCTCTTTGAAGGATGTGCTAGCATGAGAACTAATAGATTTTCTCTACATGGACTGGAATTTTCCTTTGAGAAAAATGTTCCTCCTAGGAGGGGATGAAGGAGGACTTTCTGGCTAACTAGAAGAGATACATGCCCAAAGTCAGATCCTGGGGCAGTGGAAGAGCGGCTAGAGGTACCTGGCTGGCATCTTTGGCCCATGCTGGTAGGGCCTGGCTGGGGATGCAGGCTCCCTGGAAGGCATGAACACTGTTGCTAATCCTTAAATCTTACAATTTTCTGGGGATTTCTGTCCTTGTCTCTGAACTACTTATCCCTGCTGAGACAACTTTGATCCTCAGGGCCTGTATGTGGCCTGCACGATGCACTTGTCACTTTCCTTGGATCTGGGTATGGGGGAGCCATGTAGTCGCAGGAATGCCCATCTGCAGGCTATGCCTGGGCCTGGACTTCCTCCTGATACTGACTTTCTTCCATGCCTGAGCCCCAGATTCTTCTTCAAGATCAAGCCCACAAGAACCATGCTCTCCTAAGCTTCAGTGTCCATGGTCCCATCACCTGGGCCTACGCTCTATATAGAGGCTAACACCAGCTAAGCTTTAACAGGGAACTTCTGCCCTTGTCTTTTCTCCTGGGACAATACCAGTGAAAATGCTTCTCATCTTTTTACCTAAGGTACTTTTGGGAGGAGACTGTTCCTTCCACTGCAGAAACCAAGGGGTCTTGCTCACAAAGGTGTCTGCAAATTTCCTGCCCTGGGCAGGTAGATCCCCAATCCTGCATCTGCTACTCCATGCTTTCTTGTTTTGGGTCTCCTAGGTTGTCCCTATTCACCTGGGACTAAATTATTGTCCTGGCTCTTTCCTGAAGCCTGAAGCTTTGGTCTGCTGAGCCAGACTACTTCCTCTGGCTGCAGTGGGTACATATAAGACCTGGGAAACTGTTGTATCTCCCCTGAGCATTGTCTGGGGATGAGCCTATGAGTCCTTAGAAGCCAAGCTATCTGAGCCAGGGGCGCTCCCATGAGAAAGACCTGAAGCTGGCTCTGCAGCTCTACCTGCAATTTGAGCCTTTCCCATCTTAGAGGTTGCATGGGGGATTTGTGGTCATTTAACACCTGTGTAACCCTCTACACACACACACACCCCTACATAAAAGTCAAGATAGTAAAAGAGCTAAGGGGAAGACTATTTCAGCCAGGTCCTGGGCAGTGGGGTCTTAACTCACTTTGAGAAGCCCCTGAATCCTTTTATAGTAGTGTCTGCATGTGTGTGTGTGTATAATTTTTTAATGACAGTACTATGACCTCATTTGCCCATTTGTAATGACAGTAACATGTTTAAGGCTTAGCCATCCTGAATCTTGGGCAACCATCACTCTTGGTGGTAGGGGCCATTCCTTGGTCACTGGAGCTCCTTGACCACTCAGATAGCCATTTAGCTTCTGGGCATCTCCCAGCTCACTGACTCTCAGAACATCTTCCAATTGTGACTTAGCAGATGGAGTCTTCTTGGACTTCACTATCTCCCTAGACTATTTGACCCTTGAAGGAATCCCTAAATTAATCTCCAATATCCTTTTCCTAAAGTGGAAACTCCAAGAAGATGCTCGCCTCTGTGGCCATACCCTCCAAACACTCCTCCTCTGTTCTCTGCCTCTGGGGTACTGCTCCTCCATGGCTGGAGTATGGGTACGCAACTCCACTCTTATCCCTTGGGTCATGTCCTGCCATCACTTGGAAGTGACTCTGGACTGCCTCTCTTGTCCCCCATGCACTTGCATTCTTCCATGATTTGTCCAGAATGATGGGCAAAAGTTTGTCTGCTCTTCTTCTTGGACTGAGGGTCCTATGTGAACCACAACCAGCATCTCAGGGTCCTCTGGCTTCCTTGCTCACAGCTGAGGGAGGAGGGAAAGAACTATCCAGGGTAGGGACTGAATTTTTTGTGATCAGCCTGTCCTCTAATCTACATAATGGTTTCTTTCAAAGAGCTAAGCAAACTTGGCTTAGCCATTCCTAAAACATGAGTGGCTGAGAGAGAAAAGTGGACCAGGGAAGAAACCACGATTGGGTCTCTATTAACGTAACAGTTTTATGGATTCAAGGACCTGGTGAGGTAAGTTCTATCTCTGCCACACCCAAAACTATATAACCTGGGCTTCCTAGTGCTCAGCTAATGCCTACTTAGATCAAGGAACGGAAGATACCTTCCAAGAGGTATTCAGGCAGTGTTCCTGATTCATTGAGGGTACCAAATTTCCAGTTTCCAAGCAGCTATAAGACTTCCCAGGAGGGGGCAAATGTATAATTGGCAGCAAGCCATGAACAATACACACCTATAGGGATCCCACTGTGATAGACTTGCCCCAGCTTCCTGTCCAAGTAAACCAATGGATTTTCCAGTTGCTTCCAATTTAGGTTCTCTTTTGAACACATCGATAAGTCATTTTCTGACCAATTCTCTGAGTGACTCAACAAGTCACTTTTTATCTCCTCTACAGAATCAGCCCCCGAAGCCTTCACTAGGAAGCTTTCTGAATTCCTTGATAGGTAACAATTCTGTGATAGGTCTTTTCTCAGACTATGCCTCAGACTCTTCCCTTGGTCATTCCCTAACTGGAACTTTGCAGGCCCCTCACACAGAAACTTCCTGGGTGTCACAATCCAATCTCCCTTAGATCCTTGCTGCTTTGGCTTATAAACACAGAAGGCTGTGAAAGTCTATGATTATTCTTTAGCTGAGATTTGTCTGTTGGTTGCCATGAGGCTGCATCAATACCAGAGACTCTTGGATTATGCAAGCTAAGACCCACCAGTGTCACATGGACTCTTTCAAAGATGGTACACTCAAGTTGGTTCCAAATATTATTGCTTATAGGAAATTCTCTAGGAAGAATGGAAACTGGCACATAGGACTGAGAGGCCAGGCTATACTGAAAAAGATTAAAACTCACAAATTTTCAAACCACTTCTGTAACAGGTATTAAATTTCATTTGAGGTAAGAGATTGTACCACATGCTGGGTTCTAGGAAAGGATGATACCCCAGAGATCCTAATCTGGGCTGGAAAAGAAGGTTGTAGGAGTGGGAGCAAGGGTTGAAGTTTGGCCTAAGGTAGGGGCTGGTAATGAAGCAGGGCTCAGGGCTGGGGGAGCATTGGGGAACCTTTAGCCTGAATTTAAGCTGAGGGGTGGAGGAGCGGGCATTAGAAATTATACTGCAGGTGTGCCTGGGTAGCTCAGTCAGTTGAGCATCTGGTTCTTGGTTTTGGCTCAAGTCATAATCTCAGGGTCATGGGATCAGGCCCCACATTGGGCAACACACTCAGCATGTAGCCTGGTTATCCCTCTCCCTCTGCTCCTCTCCCGCTCTCTTTCTCTCTCTCAAATAAATAGATAAAATCTTAAAAAAAGAAAGAAAGAGGGATGCCTGGGTGGCTCTGTCAGTTAAGCATCTGCCTTTGGCTCGGGTCATGATCCCAGGGTCCTGGGATCAAGTCCCACATCAGGCTCCCTGCTCAGTGGGGAGCCGCTTCTCCCTCTACCTGCTGCTCCCCCTGTTTGTGCTCTCTCTCTCTCTGACAAATAAATAAATAAAATCTTTAAAAAAAAGAAGAAAGGAAGAAAGAAAAGAAAGAAAGAAAGAAAGAAAGAAAAAGAAAGAAGAAAGAAAGAAAGAAAGAAATTATACTGCATAAAACAAAGGAAACTCTAGTGAGGAACAACCACCAGAAACCAGGACAGTAGCCACAAGGGACTCACTGTGCAGAAAGAGGAGCCCTAAGAGAGCTGCCTCCATCTACGTTGCAATGGTCTCCCCAGATTTGAAAATGTGGGAGCTGCTGAAGACTGCAGTTGCTCTTGTTTATCTTCAGTGTTCCACAATGTTTGGGAGCCTATGGTGTCCTGCATGTCAGCAAGTGACTCAAAAATAAGAGTATAAACACATATCCCCTCAGCAAAAACTAGGAGACTCATTGGTTCCAATGATTTAATGAAACCTCTATCCAATCATTAACTGACCACTAAGCTAACAAAGCAGAGACTTGAGTGGCCACACACAACAAAGAATATAGACTTGACAGAATTAGTTTAGAAGAGTCACTATGCAAACAACAGCAACAAGAAACTCTGGAGAGAATCTGATTCCTAGACTTGCCACATTGCATTATTTAAAAGGTCCCAATTTTCAACAAAAACTACAAAACATGCAAAGAAACAAAAAAAGTTTGGCCCTTACACATACACGGGGGAAAAACAGCAATCAATAAATAATGACCCTAAGGAAGCCCAGACATTGAACTTACTAGACAAAGACTTCAAGTCACCTGTTTAAAATAAGTTCAAAGTAAAGAAAATTATATCTAAAAAAACTAGTAGAAAGTATGAAAACAATGACTTGCCAAATAGATATTATCAATAAAGAGATAGAAATTACTTTAAAAAATATAACCAAATAGAAATTCTGGAGTTGATGGGGCGCCTGGGTGGCTCAGTCGTTAAGCGTCTGCCTTCGGCTCAGGTCATGATTCCAGGTCCTGGGATCGAGCCCCGCATAGGGCTCCTCGCTCTGCGGGAGGCCTGCTTCTCCCTCTCCCACTCCCCCTGCTTGTGTTCCCTCTCTCGCTGTGTCTCTCTCTCTGTCAAATAAATAAATAAAATCTTTAAAAAAAAAAGAAAGAAAGAAATTCTGGAGTTGAAAAGCACAATAACTGAAATGAAAATTTCAAAGAAGTTCAAGAGCAGATCTGAGAAGGTAGAAGAAAAATCAATGAATTTAAAGATAAATTAATTGAGATTATGCAATGTGAGGAGCAGAAAAAAATAATGAAGAAAAATGAACAGAGCCTAGGGGACTTGTGGGACACCATCAAGAATAACAATATACAAATAATAGGAATTCCAGAAAGAAGGGAGAGAGAAAAAGGGGCAGAAATGATATCTGGAGAAACAATGGCCCAAAACTACCCATGCTGACTGAAAGACTAGTCTATACATCCAAGAAGCTCAACAAATTCCAAACAGGACAAACATACAGAGATCCACACTTACACACATCATCATCAAACTGTCAAAAGACAAAACAAAAAGGGAATCTTGAGAGAGGCAAGAGAAAAGTGAGTCATCATGTACAAGGGATCCTCAATAAGATTTAACAGCTGATTTCTCATCAGAAGCCATGAAGGCCAAAAGGAATTGAATGACATACTCAAGTTTTGAAAGAAAAATTCCATACTCACCAAAACTATCCAACAAAAATGAAGGAGAAGACAAGACCAGATAAACAAAAACTGAGAATCCATTGCTAGCAAATCTTCCCTACAAAAAACAGTAATGGGAGTCCTTCAGGCTAAAATAAAATAAACTAGACAGTAACTCAAATCCACACAAAGAAATAAAGAGCACTGGTAAAAGTAATTGCAAAGGAAAATATAAAAGATGGTATAAATACATATTTATAACTTTTCTTCTTCTGATTTAAAAGATGCATGCATAAAGCAATACTAATAAATCTGTGTTGATGAATGTATAATTCACCACAATGTATAAAGATGTAATTTGTATGCCTGTAAGAGCAAAAAGGAGGGAAAAGAAAATGAAACTAAATAGGAGCAAAGTTTATAGGAGCAAACTATATAGGAGCAAAGTAGATTGTCATAAATTAAGACTTACTAAGATAAAGATAAGATAAAATAAGATGAAGATAAGATTTATTAGGATAAATTAAATAATATAAATTATGATAATTATAATGCCCAGGGCAACCACTAAGAAAACAATTCAAGGGGCACCTGGGTGGCTCAGTTGGTTAAGTGTCTGCCTTCAGCTCAGGTCATGATCCCAGGGTCCTAGGACCGGGTCCAACATCGGGCTCCCTGCTCAGCAGGGAGTCTGCCTCTCCCCCTGCTTGTGCTCTCTGTCAAATAAATAAAGAAAATCTTTTAAAAAATTCATAAAAAAAAAAGCAATTCAAAAATATAGTACAAGAAACAACAAGGTCATTAAA
Organism: Mirounga leonina; assembly: GCF_011800145.1. Classification (NCBI taxonomy): domain Eukaryota; kingdom Metazoa; phylum Chordata; class Mammalia; order Carnivora; family Phocidae; genus Mirounga; species Mirounga leonina. The sequence continues at coordinate 35,899,269 of NW_023270433.1, read as the reverse complement.
ATGGCATACCAGAAAATATCAATTTAACAAGAAAGGAGGCAATAATGGAGCAACTGAGAAACAAAAAAAGACATAAGATATATAAAATACTGACAGCAAAATTGTAGACATAAAACCTAGTATCAGTAATTACATTAAATATGAGTGAATTAAACTCTCCAATTAAAAGGCAAACACTGGAAAAATAGATTTAAAAATACATGACCCGGGGCGCCTGGGTGGCTCAGTTGTTAAGCATCTGCCTTCAGCTCAGGTCATGATCCCAGGGTCCTGGGATCCAGCCCTGTATCGGGCTCCCAGCTTGGCGGGAAGACTGCTTCTCCCTCTCCCATGCCCCTTGCTTGTGTTCCCTCTCACACTGTCTCTCTCTCTGTGAAATAAATAAATAAAATCTTTAAAAAAAAAATGACCCAACTATATGCTGTCTACAAGAGACACACTTTTGCATTTAAAGACACAAGCTAAAAGAAAGCTACAAAACAGCTATACTAATATCAGACAAAATAGACTTTAAAAGAAAAACTGTTGGGATGCCTGGATGGCTCAGTCAGGTGACTGTCGGACTCCTGATTTCGGCTCAGGTCATGATCTCAGGGTCATGATATTGAGCCCCAGGTCAGACTCTGTGCTCAGTGAGGAGTCTGCTTCTCTCCCTCTATCTCTCCCTCTCCCTCTCCCCCCCTCCACGCATGTGTGCACTCTCAAATAAATAAATCTTTTTTTAAATAATAAGTAAATAAAAGAAAAGTTGCTGGGGTGCCTAGGTGGCTCAGTCATTAAGTGTCTGCCTTCGGCTTGGGTCATGATCCCAGGGTCCTGGGATTGAGCCCCGCATTGGGCTCAGCGGGGAGCCTGCTTCTCCCTCTCCCACTCTCCCGGCTTGTGTTCCCTCTCTTGCTGTCTCTCTCTCTGTCAAATAAATAAAATAAATCTTCAAAAAAAAAGAAAAAGAAAAACTGTTATAAGAAACAAAAAGGGGCATTTCATAATGATAAAAAATAAATCCATTAAGAAGATACAACAATTATAAACACTTATGCTTCTAACAAAGAGCCTCAAATACATAAAGCAAAAAATGACATAACTGAAGGGAGAAATAGACAATTCATAAAAAATAATTGGAAATTTCAATACTCCACTTTCAGTAATATATAAAAACAAATATGCCAAAGATTAACAAGGAAATAGAAGATTTGAAAAACAGTACAAGTCAACTAGAACTAACAGACATCTACAGAGCATTTAATCCAATAATAACAAGATACACATTCTTTTCAAGCACACATGAAACATTCTCTAAGTTAGACCATAGGTTAAGCCTTAAAACAAGTATCAATAAGCTTAAGATAGATGAAATCATACCAAGTATGTTCTTTGATCACAATAGAATAAAATAAATCAATATGAGAAGGAAGTTTGGGAAAATTATAAATATGTAAAAATTAAACAACACACACCTAAATAACCAATGTATCAAAGAAAAAAAATCACAAGGGAAATTAGAAAATACTGAGAGGCTAATGAAAAAAAGATACCAAAACTTATGGGATGTAATGAAAGCAGTGTTCAGAGGGAAATTTATAGCTGTAAATACCCACACTAAAAAAAAATCTCATGAAAGAAATTGAGGAAGACACAAAGAAATGGAAAAA
>NW_023270433.1:35893547-35897607 GCF_011800145.1 Mirounga leonina | reverse complement strand
AAAAAAAAATCTCAAATCAACAACCTGACTTTATATCTAAGAAGCTAGATAAAGAAGAGGAAAGTAAACCCAAAGCAAGCAGAAGGAAGAGAATAATAAATAATAGATCAGAAATAAATAAAACAGTTTAGAAAACAATATAAAAATCAATAAAACTAAAAATTGGTTGTTTGAAAAGATGAAAAAATATGAACCTTTAGTAAGATTGAGTAAGAAAAAAGAAGACTCAAATTACTAAAATCAGAAGTGAAAGTGGGGATAGTAGTACCAATCTTATGGCAATAAAAAGTATTAGAATACTATGAACAACTGTACATGAACAAATTAGATAAACTACAAGAAAGGGACAAATTTCTTGAAACACACTGTGATAGTTAATTTCACATATCAGCATGACTAAGCCATGGGGTGCCCAGATATTTGATCAAATACTATTCTGGGAGTTTTGGTTTTTTATTATTTTTTAAATTAAAATTTTTTTATTCCGGGAGTTTTTTGAGAATTTTCTTAAAATGTTTTATTTATCTATTTTAGAGAGAGAGCATGAGTGGGGAGGGGGAGAGGGGGAGGGAGAAAGAATCTGAAGCAGACTCCACACTGAGTGCAGAGCCCCACACAGGGCTCAATTCCACCACATAAGATCATGACCTGAGCTGAAATTAAGAGTCAGATGCTCAACCAATTGAACCATGCAGGCACCCCATTAAGTATGTTTTTTTGGATGAGATTAATATTTAATCAGTAGACTGAGTAAAGTAGATTTCCTTACCTAATGTAGGTGGGTGGGCCTCATCCAATCAGTTGGAAGGCCTGAATAGAATGAAAAGGCTGACCCTGCCCCAAGTGAGAGAGGTCTTCCTGCCTAAAAACCCTTGAGCTGGAATACCAGCTTTTCTCCTGCCTTCAGACTTTAAGTGAAACATCAGCTACTCCTGGGTCTCAAATCTGCCAGCCTTGGGACTGAAACTACATCATTGACATTCCTGGTTCTCAGGTCTTTGGACTTAAACTGGAACTAAAAAATCAGCTCTCCTGGGTCTCTAGCTTGCCAACTCACTCTGCAGATCTTGGGATTTGCCAGCCTCCATAATTGTGTGAGCCAATTCCTTATAATAAATAATATGTGTGTGTGTGTATACTATATATACATATATGTATGTATATATGTTTATGTATATGAATATGTATTCTACTGGTTCTGTTTTTCTGGTGAACCCTGACTAATACACACACATTACCTAAACTGTCTCAGAAAACAAAACAAAACAAACAAAACCACAGAAATCTCAACAGACCTATAACAAGAGATTGAATCAGTAATTAAAAACCTTCCAACAAAGAAGACCTAGAGATGGCCAACAGACACACGAAAAGATGCTCAACATCACTAATCATCAGGGAAATGCAAATTAAAACCACAATGAAATATCACTTTACAACTGTCAGAATGGCTGAAAATCAAAAACACAAGAAAAAACAATTGTTGGCAAGGATGTGGAGAAAAAGAAACCCTTGTGCAGCTGTGGAAGACAATTGTGGAAATTGTGGAAAACAATTTGGAGGTTCCTCAAAAAATGAAAACTAGAAATACCATATGATCCAATAATTCCACTACTGGTATTTACCCAAAGAAAATGAAAACACTAATTCAAAAAGATATACATACCCCTATGTTTACTGAAGCATTATTTACAATAGCCAAGATATGGAAGTGACCCAAGTGTCCATCCATAGATGAATGGATAAAGAAGATGTGGTATGTATATATATATATATATAATAGAAAATTACTCAGCCAAATAACATTTGCAACAACATAGATGGACCTAGAGGATATAATGCTAAGTGAAATAAGTCAATCAGAGAAAGACAGATACCATATGACTCGATTTATATGTGGAATTTTTAAAATTAATTTATTATTTGAGAGAGAGAGAGCAAATGCTGGGGGTGAGGGGCAGAAGGAGAGGGAGAGAGAAACTCAAGCAGACTCTGCACTGAGCGCAGAGCCCAATGTGGGGCTCAATCCCACAACCCCGAGATCATGACCTGAGCTGAAACCAAGAGTTAGAAACTTAACTGACTGTGCCACCCAAGCACCCCTTATATGTGGAATTTAAGAAACAAAACAAATGAACAAACAATGAAAAAAGGAGATTAAAAAAACAGACTCTTAAATATAGAAAATGAACTGGTGGTTGCCAGAGGGGAGGTGGGTGGGGAGGATGGGTGAAATAGGTGATGGGGATTAAGGATACAATTATCTTAATGAACACTGAGAAATGTACAGAATTGTTGGATCATTATATTGTATACCTGAAACTAATATAACACTGTATGTTAATTATACTTCATAAATAAATAAATAACATTAACAAACAAAAACCTTCCAACAAAGAAAAGTTCTGGACCTGAAGGTTACTAAAGCCAGATAAAGAAAAGTTAGATTAGAAATAATAAAATTAGGGGCACCTGGGTGGCTCAGTCATTAAGCATCTGCCTTTGGCTCAGTTCATGATCCCAGGATCCTGGGATCAAGCCCCGTGTTGGGCTCTCTGCTCAGCAGAGAGCCTGCTTCTCCCTCTCCCACTCCCCCTGCTTGTGTTCCCTCTCTCGCTGTCTCTCTCTCTCTAGCTAATAAATAAAATATTTTTTTAAAAAAAAGAAAAAATAAAAATAAAATTAGAAATTCTAAATATAAGCTTATTCTAATAAGTTTCAATAATAAAATTAGATTAAGAAAAGAAAATTAAAGCTCAACATCCCTTATGAATATAGATGCAAAAATCCTCAACAAAATATTAGCAAATTGAACTCAACAGCACATTAAATTATTCCTCAAAACTAAGTGGGATTTGTTCCTGGAATGTAAGGGTAGTTCAACCTAAGAGAAACAACCAATGTAATACATGATCCTAGTAGAATAAATGGGGGAAACACATGATCATCTTGATACAGAAAAAGCATTTGATAAAATCCAACATTTTCATGATAAAAACAAAGAAAACAAGGAATAGAGGGAAAATTCCTCAACATAATAATGGGTATTTATGAAAAACCTACAGCTAGTATCATACTCCACAGTGAAAGACTGAAAATATTCCCCCGAAGATAGGGAACAAGACAAGGATGCCCACTTTAACCACTGCTATTCAACATTATACTGGAAATTCCAGCCAAATTTATTAGATAAGAAAAAGAAATAGAAGCATCCAAATTGGAAAGAAAAAAGTGAAACTATCTCTATTCACAGATCACATGATCCTATATATAGAAAATCCCAAAGAAACCACAAGAGAACTAGTCGAGCTAATAAATGAATTCAACAAAGTTACAGTGTACAAGATCAACACACAAAAATCAGTTGTTTCTCTCTGCACCACAAATGAACAATCCAAAAAGGAAATTAAGAAAGCACTTCCATTTATAATAGTATATAAAAGTACCAAATACTTAGGAATATATCTAACCAAGGAGCTGAAGACATTGCTGAAAGAAATTAAAGAAGAGCTAAATAAATGGAAAGATATCCCATGTTCATGGACAGGAAGACTTAACATTGTTAAGATGTCAACATTACCCAAAGTGATCTACATATTCAACACAATCCCTATCAAAAGTCCAACAGCCCTTTTTGCAGAAATGTAAAAGCCATCCTCAAAATAATATGGAATTGCAAGGAACCCTGAATAGCCAAAACAATCTTGTAAAAGAAGAATAAAGTTGGATGACTCAGAGGCAACAAAAGAAAAAAATAGATAAATTGGACTTCATAAAAATTAAGAACTTCTATGCCCTATTAAAAGGTACTATCGGGGCGCCTGGGTGGCTCAGTTGGTTAAGCGACTGCCTTCGGCTCAGGTCATGATCCTGGAGTCCCGGGATCGAGTCCCACATCGGGCTCCCTGCTCGGCAGGGAGTCTGCCTCTCCCTCTGACCCTCCTCCCTCTCATGCTCTCTGTCTCTCATTCTCTGTCTCAAATAAATAAATAAAATCTTTTAAAAGAATAAATTAAATAAATAAATAAATAAATAAATAAATAAATAAATAAATAAATAA
>NW_023270433.1:35833455-35893537 GCF_011800145.1 Mirounga leonina | reverse complement strand
TAAATAAATAAATAAATAAATAAATAAATAAATAAATAAATAAATAAATAAAAGGTACTATCAAGGGGCACCTGGGTGGCTCAGTCGTTAGCCGTCTGCCTTCGGCTCAGGTCATGGTCCCAGGGTCCTGGGATTGAGCCCACATCAGGCTCCCTGCTCAGCCAGGAGCCTGCTTCTCCCTCTCCCATTTGCTTGTGTTCTCTCTCTCACTGTGTCTCTCTCTGTCAAATAAATAAATAAAATCTTTAATAAAAAAAAAAGGTACTATCAAGAAAAGTGAAAAGAGGGGCACCTGGGTGGCTCAGTTAGTTAAGCCTCTGCCTTTGGCTCAGGTCATGATCCCAGGGTCCTGGGATTGAACCCCGTGTCAGGCTCTGCTCAGCTGGGAGCCTGCTTCTCCCTCTCCCTCTGCCTGCTGCTCTGCCTGCTTGTGTACACTATCTCTCTCTCTCTGTGTGTCAGATAAATAAATAAATAAAATCTTTTAAAAAAATGAAAAGATGACCTATAAAATGGGAGAAAATATTTGCAAACTATGTAGCTGATAAAGAGATTAACATCCAGAACATATAAACAACTCAGTAACAACAACAAAAAAACAACCCAAATTTTAAAAAATGAGAAAAGGACTTGAATAGACATTTCTTCATAGATGATACACAAATAGTCAATAAGCACATGAAAAGATGTTCAACTTCATTTGTCATGAGGGAAATAGGAAATGCAAATCAAAACTACAATGTGATTTAAGTTTTTGGGTTTCCAGTTAAACATGGTGGACCAAACATACTTGTTTATCTTCTCTCTCACCCAAAATTCCATTAAAAGCAAAGGAAAAAGAAAATAAACTATCAAAGATGACACAAATGAGGGGGGATACATATGAGGTATCAACAAGCTTCCAGCAGACAGAAATCAAATGGAGGACTGGTAGCTGACTTAGCAGAGGAGAAGTACTTACCAACTTAAGCACTTACAGAAGAGGGCAGGGAAAGTGAGCCAATTCACCCCACCAACTTCAAAAGACCCAGCAAGTGAGGGTGGGGCATGGGGCAAGGAATTGCAAATGATTATTTGATGATTTTTGACCATGTGGTAAGCAGACTTGACAGACTATGGGTATAGATAAATACAGATAATGAGAAAATTGAGTACTGGAAAAAGAAAAAAATTGTATAAAACAGGAAACATAATTAGAGTATAATGTTTGACACAACAGTAAGCAATATTTATATAGTCTATTTAATATAAATATGAACATCGATTTAACCAAAAAATTATAATGTAAGAATATGGAGGAAGGAAAATGGGGATGGTTGTGAAAGCCTAATCTTCATCTTCCATAGTTAGAAATCAATATGATGTCTAAAATTAATAAATCAAGAAACAGTGGTAAAAGTATATTATTTAAATATAAGGAAGTCAACAATACAAAAAATAGCCAAAAGAACTCAAAATGGTTGCCTCTGGTAAATAAGACTTGGGGTAGAAGAAAGTGGGAGAAAAGAGCCTGCTTTCTGTTAAAAGACAAACTACTGGGATGCCTGGGTGTCTCAGTCAGGTAAGTGTCCAACTCTTGATTTTGGCTCAGGTCATGATCTCAGAGTCATAAGACAGCCCTGTGTCAGGCTCTGCACTAGGCTTGTAGCCAGCTTAAGAAGAATCTTAATCTCTCCCTCTCCCTCTCCCTCTGCCTCTGCCTCTACCCACTACCCACTACCCACTACCCTCTCCCTCTGCCCACCACTCACTCTCAAAACAAACAAAAAAGAAAAAATTTAAACTACTGACTTTTTAATTTTAAGATTTTATTTATTTATTTGACAGAGAGGGAACACAAGCAGGGGGAGTGGGAGAGGGAGAAGCAGACTTCCCGCCAAGCAGGGAGCCCCATACAGGGCTGGATCCCAGGACCCTGGGATCATGACCTGAGCTGAAGGCAGACACTTAATGACTGAGCCACCCAGACACCCCTAAACTACTGACTTTTAAAATAATGGGCATATATTACTCTGATTAAAAAAAAAACACTAATTTTAAAAAGAACCAAGAAAAAAGCAAACAAGTGTTTGACAGATTTCACTGTAAAAATCTCCAAGTAATACCATTTACATCCATGTGGATGGAACTGGAGGGTATTATGCTGAGTGAAATAAGTCAATCAGAGAAAGACAATTATCATATGGTTTCACTCATATGTGGAATATAAGAAACAGTGCAGAGGATCACAGGGGAAGGGAGGGAAAACTGAAGTAATCAGAAAGGTAGACAAACCATGAGAAACTCTTTACAGGAAACAAACTGAGGGTTGCTGGAGGGGAGGTGGGTGGGGGGGATGGGGTAATTGGGTGATAGGCATTAAGGATGGCACATGATGTGATGAGCACCCGGTGTTACAAGCACCCAATGTTATATGCAATTGATGAATTACTGAACTCTACATCTGAAACTAATGATGTACTATATGTTGGATAATTGAATTTAAATTTTAAAAAATCTCCAAGTAAGCCTGAAATAATCCAATTTTAAAAATGAAGTCTAGGGGCACCTGGGTGGCTCAGTCATTAAGCATCTGCTCAGGTCGTGATCCCAGAGTCCTGGGATCGAGGCAATTGGGCTCCCTGCTCAGCGGGAAGCCTACTTCTACCTCTCCCACTCTCCCTGCTTGTGTTCCCTCTCTCACTGTGACTCTCTCTGTCAAATAAATAAATAAAATCTTTTTAAAAAATGAAGTCTATAAGATTTCCATTTCTGACATTTAGCTAGGCTAGAAATTATGAAATGTCCTCCCACTGCAAAACACCCAAATGCTGGATAAATTAGAGCAAATACACTTTTAAATGCATTGCTGAGCTCATAAGAAGGTAAGGGAAGCTTTCAATAAACAGAAAAAGAGAGAAAAAGAAAAAGACAAATAAGAGAGAGGAGGGGGCACCTGGTTGGCTCAGACATGGAGCATGTGACTCTTAATCTCAGGGTTGTAAATTCGAGCCCCCTATTGGGTATAGAGATTACTTAAAAATGAAATCTTAAAAAAAAGAGAGAGAGAGAGAGGAAGGAAAGGAAGAAGGAGGGGAGGAAGGGAGGGAAAGAAAGAAGGAAGGAAGAAAAAATTCTAGAGCCAAAATTAGATAGAAAGCCAACACTGACACCAGGCCTGCCTTAAAAATATGCTCAAACAGGTGCACCTGGGTGGCTCAGTCCTTAAGCATCTGCCTTCGGCTCAGGTCATGACCCCAGGGTCCTGGGATCGAGCCCCGCATTGGGCTCCCTGCTCCTCGGGAAGCCTGCTTCTCCCTCTCCCGCTCCCCCTGCTTGTGTTCCCTCTCTCGCTGTGTCTCTCTCTGTCAAATAAATAAATCTTTAAAAAATATATATATATGCTCAAACCAGAAACCTAAAGCTTTGCTGGTTATCAGCCCCACTGAGGAATAGTGTTTAGATTTAACAAAGTAAGAGAGCTGAATCTAAGAACAGCACATAAAGCCAAGCACCCAAAAGGACTATATCTTGAAGATGTAAACAGAAAAATCTACATGCAACAAGAACCAATAAGAAAATCAATCTGTCTCTGGTGACACTAAGAATGGGGAGGAGAGACTAATTTGAGAAATAGACAAAATTAGCAAAAGTGAGTGGAAAGACTAACAACGTTAATAATTTATTAATTTATAATCATAGTCCTAGTCTCATGCAATCCTGGGATTTGAATTTATACCATACTCACAGACTGAGAAATCCCAATACAAGAAACAGAAATAGTGCCAGGTTGGTAATATCCCCTAACACTCAGGAGAAACCAAAACAAATTATCCCAATCCACGCTCTTCAAGATTCACAAAGCTAAAATTTAGCCAAATATGAGCTCCTAATAATATGCATATCAAACATACAAGGAATCAGACCTCCATAAGCCAAAGTCCAGAGAAAGCACAAACAGAAAAATAAGACATGTTCAGACTGCAGATATTGAAATTATATGAAAAAGTACATAAAGTAAATAGATTTAAAGGGTTTTAAGGATGTTTTAACTGAAAGGACAGAGATAATCTCTATGTAGAGCACAAAGAAGGGACATTTAGCCCAACCTGGACCTTCCAGATAGGTTACCTAAGGAGATGATGCCTGAATTAGGACAGAAGGACATTTAAGAATTAGCCGGGTAGAAAAAAGTGGTGAGGGCATTCTAGACAGAGAAATCAGAATCGTGATGAGCAAAGATATGAAAGCAATGAAGAGCACAGGGGGCTCAGGGGAAACTACAAACATTCCTCTATTATTAGAACAACAAATCCAAGCAGGTAATGCCAAGGTACGCTAAAGAAGTACAGAGAGATCTCCAAGTGGAGGATTCTGTGTACCATGTAGGAAATATGGCCTCTCTGAAGGATTTTAAAGACAGTCATGGTCATTTTTGTTTTAGGTAGATTGCTTTGGGAGTAGTGAGGGGAGAGGACTTAAGATGGACAAAGCTGGAGGAATGGAGATCAGCTAGGAGGCAACTGCACAGTCTGTGGGAGAAATGATGACAGCCTGAACTAACAGGGTGACTGTGACAACAGGGAAGAGAGACAAATTTAAGAAACAGCAGATAAAATTAGCAAAAGTTGGAAGAAATAAAGGGGCAGCAGTGTAGAATGGCTCCTGTTTCTTGCTTGGGTGATTAGGTGATACTAATTGCTTTGGGGAACACAACAGGAAGAGCAGATTGGGACAGAAGGAGAAAATGGTCTAAGTTATGAAGATGATAGACCTAGGATACCTGTGGGAAACTGAGCTTGGGGATGTTTAGCAAGCAACTGGAATTTATTAGACTGAAGCCCATAGAAGTCAGTGCTGAAATAACTAACCACATGAGTGGTTACTGACTACCTAAGAGAACCTACTTTAGAGAATAACATAGTCATTAAAAATGATGGTTAGGAAGCGTTTACAGTGTGTAGACTAAAATATTAATGCTTTCCTACCTTATAAAAACGTACATTTATTTAATCAATATAAAAATATGAATAGCAAAGTCTGAAAAGAAGTATGTCAAAATGCTATGGAAATTATTTTGAGATTGGAAGTTTATGGGATTCTCCCTTCTAGTTTTTCAAATCTTCTAAATTCGTATACAATACTATCATAACGAGGAAAACCGTAAAAAAAAAAACAATATTTCTTCCTACCTCTAGTGGGACATAGCTAAAGTTCCTATCAAACTCAAGACCTGACACATAGTTACCCCCTCAACAAGTGCAGATGCCTCAGATTTTCCTATCTTCTTCTCCTCCTTCTTAATTTTATTAAGTAACCTCTGCACCCAACATGGGGCTCCAACTCCCAACCCCAAGATCAAGAGTCGCATGCTCTAACGAGGAGCCAGCCAGGCGCCCCAGATCTTGCTATGTTCTAAAAGCCTTGGCTTGGCGTGTCGGCTGCTGGAGGCCTCTCCAGGGTGGGCCTCCACAGATACGATGCCGATGCCATGCCGATGCCGGGTCTGCCTCTGCTGCTCAGGAGTCCGCCTCACCTCAGCCCCTTGACGCTCTGCCCTTATGGGCCTGTGCGGGGCTCCCTCCCACCACTCCCACTGACGCCCCCCGCGGCCTCACAGCTCCCTTCATCTCCTCTGAAACAATTTCCCCGGGGCCAGGCCCGGCATCCTCCCTCCTGTGGCTGAGTGGGTGTGAAGGAAGGCGAGTTTGAGAACCTGACCCCTCCTGGAGGAGTGGCTCCGTAGGGTCTCACTGTCCTCTGATCAGCCCAGACATGTTCAGGACACCGGGCCTATCAGGGACACTGGACAAGACCGTGTGCATGCGGCCAGGCTAGTGGGGCTGGGCTGCTGACGGGGCCCTTACCTCGACATCCTTATGGAGGAGGCGCGGAGAAGGCGAGGAAAGAGGAAGGACTGGGACGAGAGGAGAAAGGGAAGAAGGAAAGGGGAAGGGAGAGGGAGGCGGAGGGAAAAGAAAAAGAGCGACTAGCGAGTTGGGCAGCGAAGGAGAAGCCGCTGCCGCGGTGACGCGTCGACGCTCACACCGCGGCGGGTCCTGGGCGCAGCCCCCCTCCCCAGAAGCCTCACCGCTGGAGGTGGGGTAGTCCCGCGGCGGGGAGGGCCCTGGGGCGTCGGAAAAGTCCCGCCTGAATCTCGGCTGTGAGCTTAACTGCCCAGCTCACGTCTCACGGAAGCCAAGGAGGCTGACCAGACTGGAGGCCTCAAGAGGTGGCCACTAAGAAGCCTGAGGAAAGAGTTCGGAAGCCCGGAGGAAGCCGTAGGCGGGGCCTCTCCAAGAAACCCCGCCCATCGGCCATTCTAGACACTGAATTCTAACCAAATACCACTAGGCAGATGCTGGGGTTAAAGCAGTTGGCTGGGTAAAAAAGGTCTCTGCCCTCAGATAATTAAGGCACAAGTTACAATCTGGTGTGGAAAATGGCGGTGAGGGAGTGGCGGGAAAATAAGTGCACCCATACTAGCCTGGGAAGGTGAAGGAAGGCCTCCCAAAGGGACACCTTTCACATAGCAAGGAAGGAAGGAGACTGAACTCAAGAGTTTTTAATGATGAAAAGTTTCCATATGACGGTTTCTGGTTCCTTTGAAAAGTGGAGATCTGGCTCATCTGCTAGGAGCAGGGGCAAGAGAAGTTGAAGAAAGTGAAGAAGGTTTGAATTGATTTTAAGTAGGATGGGGAAAAAATTTTTTTTAAGATTTTTTAAAAAAAGATTTTATTTATTCATTTGAGAGAGACAGAGAGAGCACAAGCAGGGGGAGAGACAGAGGGAGAGGGAGAAGCAGACTCCCCGCTGAGCAAGGAGCCCAGTGGGGGATTCGATCCCAGGACCTGGAGATCATGACCTGAGCCGAAAGCAGATGCTTAACCAACTGAGTCATCCAGGCATCCCTAGGATGGGAAAGTTTTTAAGGAATAAATGAGCAGGGAGTTTTGCCTGTTTTGAATGCTGATGTATCCCAAGTACTTAGTGCCTAGTACATAGTAGGCACTTAATGGAATGCATGAATAAATGCTTTTCAAGTGATAGTGGAGCTGACCCTTAGTTGTAGACCATGGTCTACAGTGACACCAACATGTATGATTTTATCCAGTAGGGCTGAGCCACTTCCTAAAGGGCAGGTCTTGGCAAAGGCAGAATTGGGATTTTGCCAGGTAAAAGTGATGAAAGGAAGAATTGAGAAGTGTTTGGGATGTGATTAAGTGATGGGCATTGAAGTCTATCATAGAGAGGGAGGAAATGAAGGCAAGAGGTTGTTGATGGACAAGGAGAAAGTGGAATGGATGTTCTGACAAGGCTGAAGAATTGGCATCTTTAGAACAAATCTAGAGGTTTAAGTCAGAGGGCGGGATGCCAAACTATTTCAGAGGGCCAAACAGTCCCTAATGATGAGGCTTCAGATATGGACATAGCTGGACTGGAGCTGAGGTAAAGGACTCTAAGATGAAAAAGTCTAGGAATTGAGAGTCATTAAATGGGGTATCCATATAGATGTTTAGGTCTCTCATCGATTCCCCCTTCTTAAAGATGCTGCCCTGAGCTCCATCCAGTCCCTTCCCCAATCTTCAGAGGATCTGCATTCACACTTCAACTTAAGCCTTAAATCCTAAAAGGGTAATGGCATGGCTGAGCCAGAAAACAGAATAGAGATGTTAGAGAGGGCTGTAGTGGACATCTGTTTTATTTTGTTTTGATACCAACATGCATACACTTTTCTGAAACAGTATGTCTGTTTCCTTTGGAGGGACTACCACACATCCCTGCTTCTGTCCATGTGCAGGTAGAGTGTGACTCTGACTTGTTAGAAGAAGCATTCTGTTTCCCTGTGAGCAGTTCAGTGAGTAGTTCAGGGATAGATTCATGACCAACTGGAACCCATAGGCACAATGTTGTCAGAACAACACCACATTTTCAGCTTCATTTGAACCTGACACAAAACCTGAGAATATAGTTAGCTCAGAAGAGAGCCAAGAAATAGAAAATGAGGGTGCCTGGGTGGCTCAGTTGTTATGCGTCTGCGTTTGGCTCAGGTCGTGATCCCAGGGTCCTGGGATCAAGCCCCGCCTCGGGTTCCCTGCTCAGCGGGGAGTCTGCTTCTCCCTCTGCCCCTCCCCCTGCTCATGCTCTCTCTCTTGCTTGTGCTCTCTCTCTCTCAAATAAATAAATAAAATCTTAAAAAAAAAAAAAAGAAATAGAAACTGAATCCTGATGACATTGAAATGAGTTCCTGAATCAACCCTACTACCTGAAGCCAGCCAGCCCTAATCTTGGACTCTTCAGTTAGAGTCAATATATTCCCATTTTGCTTATACCTGTTGGATTTTATTTCCTGTCACTTACATCTAAATGATTCCTCACAATGCAAGGGGGTTCTCAAACTCTGGCTCTGCTTTCTGGGATAGCCAGAAATATATATATAATAATATATAGTATTATATACTAACATAATATTATATAGTAATATAATATTATATAGTTAATATATATTAATATATATTAACTTCTCTGTGCCTCAGTTTCCATTTATGCAAAAAAAGATAACAATACCTACTTCAAAGAGTTGTAAAGATTAAAAAAAAGAGTTGTAGGGGCGCCTGGGTGGCTCAGACGGTTAAGCGCCTGCCTTCGGCTCAGGTCATGATTTCCAGATCCTGGAGTAGCCCGCTGAGCAGAGAGCCTGCTTTCCCCCTCCCTCTGCCTCTCCCCCTGCTTGTACTCTCTCTCTCTCAAATGAATAAATAAAATCTGTAAAAAAAAGAGTTGTAGAGATTAATAGAGTGCTATTAAAGAGTAATAAATGTTAGAGTATAAATTTGTTCCACAACACTGAGAAACAAGAAACATCACATTACTTAATTTTTCTAAGTTAAATTAAATCTGGCTCAAAAATCTCATTTTTTAGTGTTGGAAGACATCCAATATTAAATCATTATATGGTGGGGGCTTTTTTCCTCTTTAGCATGATATACATTGACCAACAAAACAACCCTCCCCCTCCCCCCAAAAAACCACTTAGAAAATAACCTCTGCTCTTGAGTCTATCATGGTTGCCACTGGATGCGCATTGTATAAACACATATGGTCCATTCAAAGGCAGGTGGCTCCACAGCATCTCTGCCAGGTATGCACACAGCATTTTTGCTGCAGTTCCCAAGACTATGTGCTGGATGTTTAGTGACCTAACCATTAAATCGGCTCTCCTCATTAGAAGTCCTGTTGCCAAAAAAAAAAAAGTCCTGCTGCCTACCAGTGGACTTCTTTCTGTACAGACCCTGTCACTCAGGGAACCCATTACTATATCTCTTCTCTCAAATTCCTGAACACACCTCTATCCTTGGGCAATTCTTTCAATCATCCTCCATCTTCTCCTTCTCAAGAACACGTAGCTAAATTAAATTCCCCTCCCACACAAGAGCCTGGATAAGGTTGTAGACCAGGTGTCTTGAAACTTTGGTTTGGGACTAGAAAACATAAAACTACCAATTCCATGAGACAAGAAACCTAGAATTCCTGGAAGAGAGGAGAGCAAAGTTACCTTTTTATCCTCCTGGATGTTTCCTTCGGCAAGAAGTAGGAGACTACAATTAGTAGCTTGGTAAATTGTCCTGCCATAAATGTAACTATGTAAGTATTCAACATCGTTTTCTCTCTTTCCCATTAGGACTCAACTTACCTTCTTCATCCAGAGGTAGCAAACTCAAATACCAGGCAGGTAATACAAATGAGTAAAAATGGACACATATAAGAAAACAAAATCACAGGCACAATGATAAACTGCAACTAGCCTTAGCCTTGGCATTAACGATGAGAACATGGGGAGAACCACGGTGAATTGAAGAGCACATGTACACTACAAGGGGAGCCACTGCTACTTAGCTCTAAATGGTCTTTACTTTGTGGAAATGAGAGTCTAGTGCTGCCAGACTTTAAACTTGAAATACCGATTATTTTGTACAATCTACTAGTTTTACAGTGTTGGCTACTCCAATTTTAATGCTGGCCACATTGAGCCAAATGTTACATATCGGTACATCATTTTTAAGCCCTTTTATGGTTTCAGCTGCTACATATATGCTGCTAGCTGTCAAATTTTACATCTTCACCATAGACTGCTCTTCCAAGCTTCAGATCCATCTATCTAATTGCCTCCTGCCCAGTTTTTCCTTGTCACAGAAACCTCACATTCAAATGTCTAAATGGAACCCATTACCCTCCCCCCAACCCTAAATTGGTTCCCAAGTCTGTGTTCTCTATCTCAGTAAAATGGCACTAATAGGGGTGCGTAGGTGGCTCAGTCGGTTAAGTGTCTGCCTTCGGCTCAGGTCTTGATCCCAGGGTCCTGGGGGATCGAGCCCCACATCGGGCTCCCTGCTCATCGGGGAGCCTGCTTCTCCCTCTCCCTCTGCTGCTCCCCCTGCTTGTGCTCTCTCTGACAAATAAATAAATAAAATCTTAAAAAAAATGGCACTAATACACACCCAGTTTCCTGAGTTAGGAACCCTAGAGTCATTCTCAACTCCCACTTTGATCTACCCCGTGCCATTGGTAATGAAGTCTAATCAATTATATCTTTGGAATTCTACTTGAATTCATTATTCTCCATTCTTACCATCACTGCCTTGGTTTAGGCCTCATCTAAACTAAAGCAAGAGTTCCCTAACTAATCTCTCACCTCAATCTCTTTGCCCTCACTAGAGCCAGTGTTCTTTCCAAGACATAAACTTGATTTTGTCACGTTCCTGCTCAAAACTTTTCACTGATTTCCCATCATTTTCAGGATAAATTTCAGTTTCTCAGACTGATGTTGAGGGGCCTTGGTGATCCTGTCTTTCCAGGTCCAGCTTTTACTGCTTCCCTAACCCCCATACATTGAAATGCCTTCAATTTCCCTAATGGTACAAGCTTTCTCTGCCCTAGCATCTTTACACAGGCTGTTCCTCCTGCTTGAATCGTCCTTCCCTTGCTGCCTATACTTTTCATTTTCTTGGCTCTTCAAACCAAGCATTAATCATCTCATCTGGGAAGCAGCCCCTGGCAAGCAACCCCCTTCCCCAGGCTAGTTAGATATCCTCCTCTGACCCCATAGTACCCTGTGCATATTTCTATTTTAATTGTCTATTACTTAACTGTTTCTTCCCCCACTGAAATAGGACCTACTTTAGTGCAGAGACTCTTATTTCTATCTCCTCAAGACTGAGCACAATACCTGATCCATAGTAGGCACTCAGTAAATATATGTTGAATGAGTGAATGAAGTCCAACTCATGATACCTAGGGGAGAAACTTTTCTTGCCTGAAATCACATAACTGATATTATCAGTGACAGAGTTAGAGAACCCAAGTCTTTTTTTTTTTTTTTAAAGATTTTATTTTTATTTATTTATTTATTTATTTGAGACAGAGAGAATGAGAGACAGAGAGCATGAGAGGGAGGAGGGTCAGAGGGAGAAGCAGACTCCCTGCTGAGCAGGGAGCCCGATGCGGGACTCGATCCCGGGACTCCAGGATCATGACCTGAGCCGAAGTAGAGAACCCAAGTCTTAATTTCAGCTCAGTGCTCTTTCTATCAGACTAAGCTGGCCTTTGATGGGGGTGGGGTGAGAAGAGAGGCATTAAATTGTATTGGGAAGGTAGAGATTAAAGTTTGGCCCTGAAAAAGTCGATGTGGAACACAGTGGTGCTTTTAGGATAAAGAGGGGCAAATGAAGAAAAATGGTCAAGCACATTTGATTTGTCATCCTTAACATAAATGCTTGCCAAAAACATCTTAAGCAACCTAACGTGAAATAAGACAGTTCATAGCTGACATGAGATTTTAAAAGGGGGGAGGGTGGGAACAGACTCCGTATATTAAAGATGGAATAAGGCTTGTAATCAAGAACCTTAAAAGAAATAATTTTTTTAAGATTCATTTTATTTTTTAAAAAGATTTTATTTATTTGACAGAGAGAGACACAGCAAGAGAGGGAATACAAGCAGAGGGAGTGGGAGAGGGAGAAGCAGGCTTTCCGCTGAGCAGGGAGCCCAATGCGGGTCTCGATCCCAGGACCCTGGGATCATGACCTGAGCTGAAGGCAAACGCCTAACGACTGAGCCACCCAGGTGCCCCAAGATTTATTTTAGAGAGAGAGAGAGCAAGAGTGAGAGAGAGAGCACAAAACGGGGAGGGGCAGAAGGAGAGGGAGACAAGCAGACTCCCCAGTGAGTGCAGAGCTCGATGCAGGGCTTGATTCCAGGGCCACAATATCATGACCTGAGCTGAAACCAAGAGTCAGACAATCAACTGAGCCACTCAGGTGCCCCAAAAGAAATAATTTTTTAATACAGCATATACTATGTACTATCCTAATCATATGAATTTGTTCATTTAATCCTCAAAACAACTCGAGGCGCCTGGGTGGCTCAGTCGTTAAGCGTCTGCCTTCAGCTCAGGTCATGATCCCAGGGTCCTGGGATCGAACCCTGCATCGTGTTCCCTGCTCGGCGGGAAGCCTGCTTCTCCCTCTCCCACTCCCCCCCCTCCTGCTTGTGTTCCTGCTCTTGCTCTCTCTCTGTCAAATAAATAAATAAAATCTTTAAAAAAAAAACAACTCTATGGGTAATATCATCCCCATTTTACAGGTGAGAAAACTGAGGCAGTAGAAGATTAAGTAGTTTGAGATTTCACAGATAGGATGTGGCAGAACTAGGATTTGAATAAAGCAGTTTGATGCTAGAATCCATGTCCTTAATGACAATGCCTGAAGCATAATTCTGATTTTGGCAATCAAGACAAAAGGGATCACTAAGGTTTCACTGTTATGAAGTATTAGTTGCCTGGTAGAGGCAATGTTTTGGCTCCAAATTCAGGGAAAAGGCTGTTAGGCATGTGGGGGATGGGAGTTCTTTGTTCCGTGATGCAGTGATGACCTCAGGGTAAACTGCCACTGGCTGAGGAAAATGGAATGGCTGATACAAGGCCTACTTGGGGCTGAAGGGGACATGGAGCTTCTCTGGGGCCAGCTGACCCATGCCCTGGCCTGCAGACACTGTGGCAGCAGCTGCCTCCAGAGTCCAGGGAATCTGGTGACACTATTCTTGTTCATGGTTTGGCAGATCCGGAGGTGGTGGCAGCTTGGGAAGTGGCGACAGCTTCAACCCTGGTACTCTGGGGACATGATGCAAGGCAAGGTGGGTGACATGGATGTGCAGCTGGGTGAATGACTCTTGATACCACATGTAAGTTCAGGTAAAACATCATTGACATGGAATGACTGTAAGTCAAATCTGAGGCTGGATGAGTGACCATGGATACCAGATTTGAAGACAGGTGGGTGATTACTGACCCTAGATGTTGTTATGGTAGGGAATGCTGATTTCCAAATATGGGCTGGGTAACGGCCCAGATGGGTAAGTTACTACTGACCACAGATGTGGGGCCACGTGAGTAACTTCCCTCTGGATGTGGAACAGAGACTGAGGGCTTCATGATACACCTTGTGTCTCTGAAAGGTTTCATGCCTGAAGTGGCTTTCTCCACTCCCCAGGACCTACCACTTCTGTACCGTGTGGCTTTCCTTGATCACCTGTGGAAGCAGAAGTCAGAGGAGGAAGAAGAGGAGGAAGAAGAGGAAACATCTCTGGATCCACTGAAGCCATGTTCTCTTCCCAAAGAAGCTCCTATTGGAGAGCAAGCCACCACAGCCCCATCTCAACCATCCTGTGGTTCTGAGGACCTCCACAAAGTCATAGGGACACCAAAGCAAGTACATACACAGACCCCAAGCCCTTCCAGATCCTTCCCCACCTTTCAGATCCTGACCAACCTGCCTGTGAGGCACAAAACAGAATCAGGAAGCTATCTACATCAGAGAAAAAGCCAGCTCTTCTGGGGTCTCCCCTCTTTGCACAGTGAGTCCTTGGAGGCGATCTTCCTGAGCTCAGGTGGCCCCTTTCCCCTGAAGTTGTCTGTTGGTCCTTTTGTCTTCTTCAACAAGCTTGCCTTCCTGCCTAGGTCCAATCTGCTGCTTCCCCAGTATTGCTCCCCAACTCAGCCTCCTACCCATGAAATTCATACTACAGAAGACCTGGAACAGATGGCCCTTGGTCCTCAGCAACCTCCTCCTCCATCTTCCCCTTCTGTCCCATCACTACCCTTCCATCTTAAGTCCTTTCCCATGGACCACATGGGAGTCCTATCTGATGCTAAGGCACATACACAGTGGCTTATGCAGCAAAAAGAGGTCCCTTGGGTCTCTGAGGATCAAGCCCTGCACCTACAGCCTGAACTCCAAAGAACCAGACCCTCCAAGCTCTCCCCGTTATCTGAGGTCTGGTGGGATGTGCCACAGGATCCCAGCCTCCAACAACACATTCTAGATTCACTCTCTGCCCCTCTGCTGTATCCTTCTAGCCTTCTGGGAGTCCTGACAAGGTTTGAGGCCCCATGGAGAACTATGGGGCAAAATGAGGACCCCAAGGCCTCTGAGCCTACAACGCCAGCTCCCAGCCCAAACCTGGCCTCCCTTTCAGAACTCCAGGAAGTCAGCCCTATAGAAGGCCTGCCTAGATCTAAGGCTGTCTGGGAAACCACAAGGCAAAGAGAGTATCCTCAAATCTCTGAGGCTTCAATCCTGGTCCCTTGCCAATCTGTAGACCCCATGACACAGACACAAGGAACTAGACCCCTGGGAGTTCCACCTGGATATAAAACTCAGTGGAGAACCACAGGACATAAAGAGAGTCCTCAAGCCTTCGAGCCTCCAATGCCAGCTCCCTCCCAACCCTCAGATGCTCTGTCAGAACTCCAGAAAGTCATCCCTGAAGGAGGACTTTCTGCACCTAAGGACTTCTGGGAAACCATGAGTCACAGAAAGAGCCCTCAGACCTCTAGGTCTCCAATGCCATGCCCTTGCCCTCCCCTAGGTCCCCTGCAAGAACTCCAGGGAGGAAGTTCTCTGGGAGATCCATCTAGATATAAGCCCCAGTGGGGACACAGAGAAAAATCAGGAAATCTGTGGGCCTTTAAGCCCCCAGCCCTGGACCTTAACCCAGGGCTCTATGGAACCAGCCCTAAATGTGTCCCACAAAGATCTGAGACTCCATGCAAGGGCAGGCAGAGTAGAGAAAATCTTTGGGTCTCTGCAGACCCAGTTTCTTCTCCTAGGCTACCCTCATCTTCTCTGCTGGTGTCCCTAGGAATGAGTTCCCAGGGAAACTTGTCTGAGTCCAAAGCTTTGGGGGGGCAGAGAGAGAACCTCTGGACCTCTGAGTCCCCAGCCCCTGCCCACAGCCCATCTCTAGCTTCCATTCTAGAACTCCACAGAATCAATCCTATGGGAGGCCTCACTAGATCAGAAGCTGCATGGAGGGACACTGAGCATTCTAGGAATTCCTGGGCTCCTGAGCCCCCATCTCTGGCCTTCAGCCCACCCCCAGCTCTTATATTGGAGCCCCTCAGAGCTAGCCCCATGGGGGTCCTGTTTGATTCTGAGGCTAGATGTGGGGACATAAAAAGGAGAAAGAACTCCTGGCCCTCTGAGCTCCCAGCTTGCAGCTTACTCCAAAACCCACATGGAGCCAGATCCTTGGGAGCCCTGTCTGACTCTGAGCCTACTGGGTGGAACAAGAAGCAGAAAGAAACCTGTTGTATTCCTGGGTCCCCACTGTGGGGCCACAGCCCACCTCCAAACTCTAAGTCAAAGTTTCACATAAGCGAGCCTCCTGGAGACCAATGTACCTGTAAGCCTAAGGGGGAAGCAGTGGAGCAGAAAGACAACTGCAGGGCCACTGAGCTCCCATCCCCAACCCCCAGCTCTCTCTCTGCTCCTCTACCAGATCCACATATTGACCTTGAGTTCGTATGGAGGAATGTGCAACCAAGAGGGATCCCCCAGGCCTCCAGCCCTCCAGCAGTGGATCCTGTGCAGCCAATACCCTGGCCTGCCACCTTAGCTAAAGCTCTGAAGACTGAGTCCAACCAGCCTGACTTACCCAAGAGAGAACTGTTCCCAGGGGCTAGGGCAGAGACTCCATCCTTCCAGGGAGAGGCTGTCCCAGAGGTGCCCCCCAACTCTGGGAACCAGGCCTGGCACTGGAGTAGAGAGTTGGAACTCAGGCTGAAAAAACTACGGCAGAGCCCTACTTCCAGATCCCCTGACCCAAGTCAATCGTTTGGCAGCTCCCCTGCCCTGAGCTCCACAACTCCAGGCTCCTGGAGACTCTCTTCCTGCCCCCCACAGCAGAGTCATCCCTCTAATTTGTGCCCCCACTCTTCAAGCTGTCATCCCCTGAAAATTCACAGCACAGTAGCTCAGCCTGTCCAGATCTCCCACTGTTATCACTCCCACTCTTCTTCCCAGCCTCAGCTACGAGTGTCTGGCAGGGCCGAACAAGGGTCTGAGAGAGAGGAAAGAATGAAGATGAAGATGGTAGCCCAGGTCTCATCCCAGGTGCCATGTGTTCCCATGGAGACTGGTGAGAACTGCTCAGACCTGAGTAAACCCTCAAACCCTGAGGTTCCGGCCTTGGGCAAGAGACAGAACAAGGCTTCAGCCCTACCTTCAGCCAAAAAGAGAGAGAGCCCCAGGAAACCCAAAGCAGGAGACCACAGAAGAGGGGATGCAAGATTGGGGTCATCCACAGTTACAGGGAAGAGCCACCCAGCCCAGGCCAGAAGACTGGTGGAAGCCCCTTTAACCAGACTTTCCCATAGACCTCAGCACAAAGACCAGAGCTCTCGACACACTGCTCTCCCTCAGCAGCTTCACTCTAAGGCTGCAGGTCCCCAAATTCAGCGAGGAGCAGGGTTGGGAGCTGGTGACATCCTGATCCCTCATCATTCTAAGCACTGCCCTTGGGCCCACATGGAAAAGCATTTCTCCTCCCCAACGCCTCACGTTCCCCTTACCAGGGGTCTCCAAAGAATGTTAGCCAAGTTTCTGGGTACCCATGGCCCCTGCCAACCAAAACCAGTAAGAAGAGGAAAGGCTGGTAGTACTGGCACCCAATACCCCAAGACTTGAAGCCAAACCAGCTGTGGGGTGGGGAGAGAGAAAATCCTAATAAACTAGGTGAACTAGACAAATCCCTCTCATGTTGTATTTGGAGTCTGGGGTACTGGGAATGTCAGTTCCCTATTAACTTCTGCTATAGCTGTATTCCCTCAGGATCAGAGAAGTACAGAGCTCAGGATTTTGCAGGCTTAACTTTTCAAGCCCTTCACAGATGATCAGCCTGGAGTCCACACATCCCTGCTCTACAGGCTGTAAGGCCAGAACAGAGTCCAATGCTACCCTTGAGAAAAACTTCACAAGTGAACAGAAAAAAATACATCCATTCACATGAACACAATTGGTCTGAGTCTAGGCAGCTGTTCTCGGTCCTTGGTATAGTCCCCTTCTTCACCCATTTGATCCACAAGTTCTCTACGCTTTTGACCATTTCTTCTCAGCTCTGTGCTCTTTCTCTCCTTGAGTCAGTTCATCCATCCCCAAGACCACAGAAACAAGTGCCTTTTCCTGTGTTTAGTGGCCATGTAGATTTCTTCTATAATTGCCTGTTCATATCCTTTACCCATTTTTCTACCGCTGCCCTAACAAATTTACCACAAAACAACACAAGTTTGTCAGAAGTCTGACATGTCCCATGGAGCTGAAATGAAGGTTGGCAGGGCTGCATTCATTTCTGTAGGCACTGAGAATTCATTCCTTGTCTTTCCCAGCTTGTAAAAGCTGCCCACATTCCTTGGCTACTGACTGTCTTCCTGCATCTTCAAAGCTAGCAAAGGCAAGTCAAGTTCTTCTCACATCACTCTGCTCTCTTCTGCCTCCCTCTTCAACTTTTTTTTTTTTAAGATTTTATTTATTTGAGAGAGAGAGAATGAGAGACAGAGCATGAGAGGGGGTAGGGCCAGAGGGAGAAGCAGACTCCCCGCTGAGCAGGGAGCCCAATGCGGGACTCCATCCCGGGACTCCAGGATCATGACCTGAGCCGAAGGCTGTCGCTTAACCAACTGAGCCACCCAGGCGCCCCTCCCTCTTCAACTTTTAAGGACACCTGTCATTACAATGGGTCCATCTGGCTAATCTGAGATACTCTTCCTCTCTTAAAGTCTAACTATTTTAAGATTAGCAACCTTAACTCCAACTGCAATGTTTAATTCCTTTGCCATGTAAAATAATATATTCACAGGTTCCAGTAATTAGGATGCAGACCTCTTGGAAGGGCCTACCTACCAGAGATATAATCCTATTATGTAGGCTGCAAATATTTTCTCCCAATCTGTAGCTTAATTTCTAATTTTGTTTAAGGTGACTTTTACTGTACCAAACTTGAAAATTTTTATGTAATTAATCGACCAACATTGTCCTTATGACTTCAAAAATACTTATTTCTGGCACTTTTACACTAAGTTTCATATATTTGTTTAGATTGTTACATTTTGAGTATAGTTATGATGTGAGAACCTAACTAGACCCCCACCCCAAAATATAGGTCCACCTTTACCAATACCATTAAAAAAAAAAAAGTCTTGAACTCATCCCATTGAGTGCCATATTTCAAAATATGGGTCATTTTAAAAGCATCTCTACCTAGGCTTCAGATCCACGTATCCAATAGCCTACTAGGTATCTCACATTCAACTTGTCCAAAACTCATTTTCCCTTTAACCTTCTCCTCCAATGTGCCCATTCCTATTGAAGGGTATCACATCCATCCCAATACTGAAGTCAGAGCCTGTCATCCCTGACTCCTCCGTTCCCCTCACTTCCTAATCTAGTTGTCAATTATAATCCTGTCAGTTAACTTATGAAATGTATTGCAAATCCATCTTCACCTCTCCATCTCCACCATCACTGTCTTAGTTCAGTTATTTCTCACCAGACTGGTTGCCCTATTCTTTCTAATCCATCCTCCACATGGCTACAATTCTCTGGAGGTCAACTGACCCAATCTCCTCAACAAGTGTCATAAAAGTTTGAATAAAGGAACATAACAGATGCAACCAGTGGTCCTAGACTGGATATTGGTTTGATCAAAACTGTAACAAAACCCACTGATAAAGGTCCTTAAAGGAGAGATTTAATTCCTTTTGCATGCACACACAAAAAATAAAAAATTGTGAATGACATATTCCGATCACTTGGGAAGCTGAATGTGTTATGAGTATTAGATTAAATGGAAATTTACTGAAAGGAAAAGGTAGAGATGGACTTAAAAAAGAAAGCAAGCAGTAGATCTCATTTTGATTTAAAAATACTGCATGTAGACCATAAGGGTATAATGGACAAAGGCCACTCAGCCAAGTGGGACCAACTTCTTCCTGTAGCAGAATAGTACGCATGCCCCATCTGTTATAAATGTAAACACGTTTCTGATTACATATATGCCAAGGATGGTCATGAATCTCCTATGTCATCCCTAACTTCAAAATTTTTTGTTAGAGGGATTGCTCTAATTAATTAACAGTAGAGACTGTTAACAGTGAAAACTAAGTATTATAACAAAGTATATTTGTTTCAGGATATAGAATCTGAGATTCTATTTGTTATATAAATTTGTTTGTTCTGTCAAAGTATAATTACCAAACCCTTTCTTGAAATATGAATCAATGATTCCATCACATGTAAGCATGTGATTCCACGAACATTTTAAAGAAAGTATTAAGACTCCATCTTAATCATTCTCATACAAAAAAGCAATACCACATAAACAAACACACATGTACATACATGCACAGAAAGATACGAACTAAAGTTATTAAGATGATGATCTCTGGGAATATTAATTTTAAAAATGTGCTTATATATTTTTAAAGATTTATTTTAGAGAGAGAGAAAACACAGGGAGGGGGAGGGGGAGAGGGAGAGTCTTAAGCAGACCCTGCACTGAGGGTAGACCATCTTATGACCCTGAGATCACAACCTGAGCTGAAACCCGAGTCAGAAGCTCAACAGACTACACCACCCCTGTGCACCATAAAATTTGCTTGTATTTTTCTAAAATTCTACAATATACATTACTGCTTCTATAAAAATGAAAGGTTTTTAAAATGTGAATTGTCACGCCTAGCTGGCTCAGTTGGTAGAGGGTGCAACTCTTGATCCCTGGGTGGTGACTTTGAGGCCCACATTGGGCATGATTACTTTAAAAAAATAAAAAGTGAGGGCGCCTGGGTGGCTCAGTTGGTTGGGCGACTGCCTTCGGCTCAGGTCATGATCCTGGAGTCCCGGGATCGAGTCCCACGTCGGGCTCCCTGCTCAGTGGGGAGTCTGCCTCTCTCTCTGACCCTCCCCCACCTCATGCTCTCTATCTCATTCTCTCTCTCAAATAAATAAATAAAATCTTTAAAAAAAATAAATAAATAAAATAAAAAGTGAATTGTCTACGCACAATGCACATATGGCTGACAATATCATATACACTTGGAAATTGTTGAAATTTTTTTTGCCAGTTAAAAAGGGGGCGGGGGGGGCGCCTGGGTGGCTCAGTTGGTTAAGCAGCTGCCTTCGGCTCAGGTCATGATCCCAGGGTCCTGGGATCGAGTCCCACATCGGGCTCCCTGCTCTGCGGGGAGCCTGCTTCTCCCTCTCCCTCTGCCTGCTTCTCTGCTTACTTGTGTTCTCTCTCTGTCAAATAAATAAAATCTTTATAAATAAATAAATAAATAAATAAATAAATAAATAAATAAATAAATAAATAAAAGGGGGTGGGGGGGGAGTAAATTGCCTAGCACTGAAATTTGTCATTTCCTGCCTAAATTGCCCAGAAAACCCACAACTTTAAAATGAACTTCACTTGGGGAGGCGCCTGGGTGGCTCAGTCAATGAAGCATCTGACTCTTAATTTTGGCTCAGGTCACGATCTTGAGGTCATGGGATCAAGCCCCATGTCAGGCTCTGCAATCAGCAGGGAGTCTGCTTGAGTTACTCTCCCTCTCTCTCTCTCTGCCCCTCCCCCATTGCACATGCGCACATGCACACATATTCTAAAACAAATAAATCTTAAAAAAAAAAATGTAGCAGGAAAAATAATAAATAAATTTCACTTGGGGCACCTGGCTGGCTCAGTCAGTAGAGCACGCGACTCTTGCCTCGGGGTTATAAGTTCAAGCCCCATGTTGGGTAGAGAGAGTACTTAAAATCTTTAAAAAAATAAACTTCACTCCTAAAGTTCTTCATGACATGGTTGACCTCTCCAAATACACTCCCTTGCTACTCAACCTGATGCTTCTTAAGCATGCTCTGTATTTTCTGACTTCTGTGCCTTTTGCACAAACTGCTCTCCCCTACTTCTCCATGTCAAGTCTCCCACTTTCCTTTAATGCCCAGCTCAGACTACCTCCGGAGCCTTCTGATTCTCCTGTCTTGGTATGGTTTCCCCTTCCTTGCAGCCCCTAATTTGTACCTTGTTGACAGCACCAGTTTCCTGATAGTACGGCTATCAAGTCCCTAAAAAAGTTGAGGTTCTAGGAGGTCAAATCCACATTCCCAATCCAGTGCTCTTTTCATTCTACAATATTCCCTCTACTTCATATATATTAGTTGAGAAAAATCGAAGATACATGCTGTCCCTCTAGCTCCTCTGTCACTCATCTGTTCCAAAGCTTTATTTATTAGCCCAAACCTGTCTAGAGGGTCTTACTCCAAAACTCACCACCTGCTGGCCAGGAGTGGAACTGAAGTTATTTTCCCTCTTCCCACCTACCCCACCCCCAAATAATCTCAGACAGTGCAATTCTTTAATTTTTTGGGTTAATTTTAGGTAGGTTCCATGCTGACGGTGGGACTTGAACTCACAATCCTAAAACCAAGAGTTGCATGCTCCACCAACTGAGCCAGTCAGGCGACCCAAACACAATTCAATTCTAAATTTCTACTTGACACGAGGACATTTCATGAGTCTATGCATATCTTTTTAAGGCCTCAGTGGAAGAGAATAACAAACCATTTAACATTGCCTCAGTTCAGTTGAATTAATGATTGGCAGACCTGTGTTCTCACAGGCATTGTGTGACTAGACTCTCAGGGCAACTTGTAGGATCAGTATCTTGGATCCAAATATATCTTGGGGTGCCAGGTAGTTCAGTCAGTTAAATGTCTGACTCTTGATCTCAGGGTCATGAGTTCAAGCCCTGCGTTGGGCTCCATGCTGGGTGTGGAGCCTACTTAAAAACAAAAACAAAACCCAAATATATCTTAAGATGTTAGGTTTATAGTTCCATCTTTGCTTTTGCATCTGCAGTATGTTGCTGATCCCCTATAACCTGTTTCATGCCATATTCTTGGTTAGAAATCCATCTCCAAATTGTAGCACCTATCCTATGGAAGAAGTGATTAACTACAGTAAAATTATAAAATCCAATTTCTTTCTGGGAACGCTGGAAGGGAAAAAATGGGACTGCTTTTATGACTTGCCTCTTGGTTTAGGTATGCAAATGTCCGCAGGTGTTGACAGTTCCTCACACTCCTTTCTACAGTTTACAAAACACTGTCAACCACTTCATCTATCAGAGGCCCCAAAGAACTAAGTGCCTTGTTAAAGCTACACTGCTATAAGCTCAAGTGCCAGAACTAGAACCGCGCCTCTCACTTACAAGTCTGTTCCTTGGTTTTTCCTAAAGGATCTACAGAGCTCCAACTGTCACACACTTTGTGTGACACGTAAAAGCGAAACAATCACTCCAACACACATTTCTCACGTTATCAACCAGCATCTCTACACATTTTGTAGGAAAATACCAATACCACTTGTCTTCTAATCTGTTCCTATAGCTTGATGCAGAGGCACCAACCAAATGTCTTTCCCCCAAAAGATCTTGTCTTTGGCCCACAGTGAAGTTAGGCTGCCAACCCACAGGGATGAGCCATATGGATAACAGAATAACAATGTTCAAAGTGGAAACAAGACTGAAGGCTAGCCATCAGGACACCTAAATGGTGGGAAAACCAGAAGACGATGAAAGACAGAATGTGGTAGAGAAAGTATCATGGAAAATGAGGGCATCAACTCAAATTTCCAACGTGCAAAAATCTCTACTTCATAGCACATGAATTCCAAATGCCCCAGTTTCATCAGCCAGTATAATTATCTTGTGTCCTTGTAGATTATCTATCTTTGTAATCCGTACCAGCGACTGGTGTTAGTACTAGGAAGACCAATAAAAATTGGGGGATTATCATCTCTGAACCATATTCCTCTCTGGGTAAGGCATCACAGTACTGATCCCAAAAGCACTAAGTGATTATGTTGGTACCTGTTGAACAAAAAGGATATTCTATAGCTGGATATGGACAAAACTATGCAAGCAATCATCTGAAAAAAGGTGAGCAGGGGAGGATGTATAGAAAAAAAACACATCCAATACTAGAATTTTATATTAGAAAAAAAACTATTTTTTTTTATAATACAAATTATATAAAGGTGGACATAACTGTAAGTGATCCTCAACCAGAGCATGAATGTTTAGGACTTTTTAGATGCCTGTAAATAACATCCACCTCAGACAGAGATTCTCTTTCTGCAACCTTTAAGATTTTTGGAAGGCACCCCAATTCAGTCCTTGGTCAGGAAAAGAGAGCTCTGCAGCCTAACCTTACCATCCACATCAAACACAACTAGAGCTCCATCAGGCAGGCTGTACCCCCTCCCCTGCAGTCCTATTCAGTGATAATACAGACATGGGGCAAGGTGGCAGTTCATACCACTGTTAATCAGAAGGGGAAGAGGGTGCATTCTTATTTTAATTTTTCACATTTGAAGAGTGCCTTGACAGTAAGGGGTAGCCCAAGGCCCTTCCCAGGAAAAGAAGCAGGCAAAGGGGCCAGGACTCAGGCTCCATTTTGACCCAACGTTTATTGTCCTTTTACAACATGTCATTTTTGGTTTAGAAACTGCTTGTGATTAGTTTTCCAACATTAACTCAAAAGCATGTAAAATAAAATCAACCTACTCTCTATATAAACACCCAGCAACTGTGGCCCCTCGTCCTCCTGCCCAGGTTGGGTAGAGGGAAGGGAAGGCTTGGGTAGCACTGAGTGAAGTGCAGATGCTTTACTGTGGGGAGTGGCGGTGGTGCCTTGGTTCACACCCACACAGGTCTCCTGCACTGCCCCAAACTACAACAGAAATGGCGTAGGCCCAAGGCCCAATTCCCTGTTGGTAATTCACTCTCCGCCTCCCAAATGAAAATCGCTTTTATTTTATCTCTTTTGTTTTGTATTTTTTTGCAACAGAAACCCCCTGTCCAGAGTCTGACTGTAGCTGAACTGTTCAGACTGAGGAATGGAGCAGGCCATGGGCACACCCCTGGTCCCTCCTAGGCGAGCGCCCCCACCCTCAGGGAACAAGGTCCAGCCAGGCCAGCTCGCTGCTTGCTGGCCACCACCACTTAGCCATACAGGTCATCATCATTGTCTTCCGTGTACACGCTGCCACCTGTGCCGCCTCCACTGCCCTGACTGGGGCCAGCTCCACCTTGGTTTCCTGAAGGGAATCTGTATGCACAAAAGCAGAGCCAAAAAAGGGAGTTAGGATAGGGCCAGTGTAGGATTAACCCGCCAGCTTCCTTAGGACTCCCATAACCTTGGATGTACAGTTACCCAAAACCACTTAAGTACTGCCCACTGTAACGCAATTACCTGAAGCTGCCAAAGCCCCGACTCTGCTGAAGGGTCTGAGCAAACATCTCATACTTCCGGATGTCATTGTCACTGACAGAACGGCGGGCAAAGCGCATGGCTTCCTCAAAGTGATCTCGGCGGATCTCAGGCACTGGATCATCTTCTTCTACCTCCTATAGGGTTGGTAAACACAGACCACCAGGGCTAAAGTTCAGCCTGAATTCTTTCCCTGGCCTTCCTGGTCACCCCCCTCCCTTACTGTCTCCTGTCTCTCTAATCCAACCTGAATAGTTGCAAGGCCAATCTTCCTAAAACTGAGTCAGTGCCCTACTTAAAAACTGTTAATGCATTCTGGAAAAAGCCAAACAGTACGGACAAAATCACATTAGTGGCTGCCAAGGGCTTAGGGTGGAAAGAAGCGGCTGACTAAAGTGGCATGAGGGAACTTTCTGGGACGACAGCAATTTATCTAAACTGTGATAATAGTTATAGAACTTAAATACATTTGTCAAGATGCATGGAGACAGTATACATTGAAAGGGTGAAATTAACTATATGTGAATTATATCTCAATAAAGCTAAATTTTAAAAATAAAGTTTCTTAAAAAAAACAAAAAACAAAAACGAAACCACCTAAATTTTAAAAAGATAAGGTACATGACTTTCAGCGCTTACCACATCTGGATTACACCTTACCTAGTGGCCTCACTTCCAGTAACATATGCCCTCTTAAATCTACCCAGGTTTTCCCCAATTCCTGCAATCCTATTTCTT
Organism: Mirounga leonina; assembly: GCF_011800145.1. Lineage (NCBI taxonomy): Eukaryota > Metazoa > Chordata > Mammalia > Carnivora > Phocidae > Mirounga > Mirounga leonina. The sequence continues at coordinate 35,868,161 of NW_023270433.1, read as the reverse complement.
AAGCCAGTTATTTAGGCTGCTTATTACCTTAGCCTTTATAGTCTCCCTTCATAACCCAGCTCAAACTCTATCTCTTCCACTAAGAAGCCACTCCGATTGCTGTGACTTAAGAGATTACTCCATAGGATTAAACGTATCAATAGTTTCTAAGCTTTTACAGGAGGGAAAAGGGATGTCTCAGAACTCCTACAAAAGATAAAGACAGCCTTTCATTCATTTATTTAGTCATTCATGAAATCTCTAACATGGTGCCAAGATACACTAGGAAACATGCAAGATAATACAGATTCCCTGTCTTTAGAAAGCTTACATACACACCCCAAATCCTGCATTTAATTTCAGTAGGTCCATGGACAACCAAGGAAGGACAGGCCCATGGATCCTAGGTTCTAAACCCCGCTCTATTTGTTTATGTGCACAATCATATTTTGATTTCCCTCACAGAGCCTACTTCAGGCTGAGCATATAGACTACCTATCTCTTCTCAGCCTTTATAATTCCAGACTGAAGGGATTAATACTCAGTATTCTTTCTCTTTGATGCCCACCTAAAAGGGCATCTATCAGATAGCTTTCCAAAACCTTATACTCTTAACTCTAGAGCATGATAGAGCTTACCTCTAGAGCATGTGGCTCCCCACAACTGGCACATATGAGGAAAAGATGTAGACTCACCATGGCAGACGGGTTGGTCTGCCTCTCTCGTTCTCGCCTAATTTCACTCTCGATGGATTCACGGATGGCCAGCTTGCAAGCACGCTGGCAAATCTCTGTAAGGTCAGCTCCAGAGAAGCCATTAGTCATCTTAGCCAGGAACTCCAAATCCACATCCTAAAAGAAGCAATAGAGCTACCTTAGCATTTAGCCTCCCCTCCCCTATAATACACTGATCTCTGAGCCACCCAAGAACTCCTAACTCCAGTTTGTGCCATCTTTCGCCACTGCTTTACTCCTGATTCTGGACTGTATTAATACCTTCAAGTCTTCGTTCTCCCTTTACAACCCTATCCCCGGAAATCCCCAATGGAATCTTTTCTAGGAACCGAATGCTACACTAGGCTGAGCACTCATAGAAGTCCGTATCACCAATGCCCTTGCACCTGCCTTGGCAACTGGGGACTTGCGCAGGTTGGCCTTGAGGATGGCAACACGGGACTTTTCATCAGGAAGTGGAATATAGATGAGCTGATCGAGGCGGCCAGGTCTCAGGATAGCAGGATCAATGATGTCAGGCCGATTGGTAGCGCCGATAATAAACACATTCTTTTTTGTAGACATGCCATCCATTTCTGTCAGGATCTGGTTGATGACTCGGTCTGCAGCCCCACCACCATCTCCAATGTTACCACCACGCGCCTTGGCAATTGAATCCAGCTCATCAAAGAACAGTACACAGGGGGCAGCTTGGCGGGCCTATGGGAGGGACACATGGACTCAAGCATTAACACAATTGGGTCTCTCAGACCTGAGAAGGAAAGGAAATTAAAGTGACCTTCACTGCTCCAGCTGAGCTGCCAGAACAAGATGGTTTCAATTCTCCCAAGAAACAGCTACCTTGCTGCCAAACAAGTGAACAGATAGCTCAGCTGCTTGTAGCTCACCTTGTCAAAGATTTCCCTGACATTGGCTTCAGACTCTCCAAACCACATGGTGAGCAGCTCAGGACCCTTGATGGAGATGAAGTTGGCCTGGCACTCATTAGCAATGGCTTTGGCCAACAAGGTTTTCCCACAGCCAGGAGGTCCATAGAAGAGTACTCCCTTGGAGGGTGTCATGCCAAATTTGAGGAATTTGTCTGGGTGCTCCACAGGATACTAGAAAGAAAAGGAAAGAGGGTTTGGCATACCCCCCAGTTCGAAACAAACCTAACCAAACAGCAGCATCCCTCGCAACCACGCCATGGTGTAAAATCAGGTTCTCTAGGAGCTGGGTCCTTAGTGCCTCCGAACTGAGAATAGCAGGTTCATGAATTATGCTCTCACAATTCCTGCACTCAATTGCCAACACCCCAAGCCACGTACAATGTACTAAGCTGTGACTCATTCTGGACCAAATTACCCTACCTGGACGAGCTCCTGAAGCTCACGTTTGACATCTTCCAGGCCCCCAATGTCCTCCCAGGTCACCTGTGGTACCTCCACCACAGTTTCCCGCAGTGCTGATGGATTGCTCTGGCTCAGGGCCCACTAAAAAGAAAAACTGGGGATGAGATTTGCCAAAGGAAAGGTCAAAACGCATGTGTGTGTACCTGAGATGGGGGTGCAGTCCTTACCCGGAAGTCATCCATAGTAACTGCCAGAGAGTTCATGACTTCAGCATCAATAGTCTCATCCTCTAAGTCAATGAGGTCCATCTTCTTGCGGATAGCTTGAAGAGCAGCTTCTGAGCACAGGGCTGCTAAGTCAGCACCCACATGCCCATGAGTCTCATTGGCGACCTGCACAGAAAAGATCTACTTACTACCCTGTCTCCAAGACCTAACTGCCTTAAGAGGCTCAGAGACTACAAAATCCTGGCCCCTTCCCGTGACTCCTATCTCTGGGTCCTCCCATTCTCCTGAACACATACTAGCAGTTCTTTCAATGGCTGGGTTTTAAATAGTCAAGCCTAGACGTGGAGCCTGGAAATAAAGCTGACCCCAAAGTTCTGGTTTACTCTAATGTGGTATCAACAGAGAAACATGCCAACTCCAGTTTCCTGGATTCAATCTCAGATCACTTCCTTTTCCCTGCCCAAGAATCAAAATGTCTCTTTATATCTTAAACTTGTGTCCCTAGCCAGTTCACTTTAACTGCCTAGAAAAAGATATCCTAACTCAGGGCCAGCCCTCATCATCACTCCACCTGTTCCAGGTCCACATCGTCTGCCAGCTTCATGTTCTTGGTATGGATCTGAAGAATTTCCAAGCGTCCTGTAGCATCAGGGATTCCAATATCTACCTCCCTGTCAAAGCGACCTGCGGGACAGTGTGTGAACACAAACAGGGCTCATTTCTGGTCCAGAGGGAAGAAAGGACAGGTCTCAGGTGACCAACTATCCCTGTCTATCCAGGACTGTCCCGGTGTTAGCACTGAAAGTTCCGTGTCCTGGGAAACCCCTCAGGCTCAGGCAGACCAGGATGGTTGGTCACCCTAGACAGGACATGGAATAAAGGAACAGACCCCTAGGCCCTATCACTGCAAGGAGTTTCAAGAAATCCTCAGATTAGGTGACTTAAATGAAGGACAGGCATGGGATCAAAGAGATTAAGCTCAGTAAAGCTATAGTCTCCCTACGAGCAAGAGTAAGTTTGAAAGAAATTTGGGGTCCTTACCAAATCGCCGAAGGGCTGGGTCAATGCTATTGGGTCTGTTTGTTGCTGCCATGACAATCACATGTGCTCTCTGCTTTAGGCCATCCATGAGGGTCAACAACTGTGATACAATACGCCGTTCCACCTCCCCGTGGGTCTGTCAGAACAGGATGTCTGGTCAGAAGTGAAGTGAGGACCTTTCAACCCCCACTATCCCCTCGGGTAAGTTCCTACTTTCTCTCTTTTGGGAGCGATGGCATCTAGCTCATCAATGAAGATGATAGCAGGAGCATTCTTCTCAGCCTCCTCAAAGGCTTTACGAAGGTTGCTCTCAGACTCACCAGCCAACTTGCTCATGATCTCAGGACCTGAAAGGATACAGAATAGAAACAATGACGACTGTTGATGATACGAACGATATCCTTCCTCAATTCCAAAAGAAATCAGATCTCTTATCTGGCCAGCCCATAGACAGGTGCTGTGTGAAAATGTGGTAACCTCTGCCTACTTTCTCACAGACTCTATCCCAGGATAGCCACCAAACTAGGCTGGAGAGAAGCCAAGGAACTCACAACACGTATTTCACAGTCAAGCTCTAAATGTCAAGATGACAGCACATGCTCTGGGACCTCTGGCCAGAGCAGGAGAAGCAGCACACCAGATGGACCTCTACCATTCCCCAGGAGCCAGCTGATCTCAGCCGGTCTACCCCCCAAACCCTCTCAAATAAATTATCAGACAAAATTTGAGTTCTCATTCTAACTTGCTCCCCCTCAATGTCTTCAGCCTTTCCACAATCTTTCTCAAGGGGAGATAGATCAGGGGGCACCAGAGCACAATACCTTCCCCTTGTTGCTTTTCTGTCCATAATGTACCCCAGCAGAATAAAGATGAAATATACACGAGGGCATGTGTGCAAATAAACATGTCCATGAGTTCTCTAGTTCACGAGACTGGATAGTGCTCAGCTCAGAGTAAGGTCCAGCCAAACACAAGGTGAACCAAGTCTCCTACCATTGATCAAGAAGAAGAAGGCTCCAGTCTCATTTGCCACAGCTCGGGCAATTAGGGTCTTCCCAGTCCCAGGAGGTCCATAGAGCAGGATTCCCCGAGGAGGCTGAGGACCGGTACAGAGAATATGATTAGGTTCAGAGTCCTACCTTCCCCCAACCCCATCCATTCTAAAATGGTTTGACGGTGGCTCTATCTAGAGAGGATGAAAATCAGAGCTCGACCCTGACATCAGTAAGAATAAGCTCTCAGCATTAACTGCTAGGAAATCAGTTTACCTCAGACCATACTCACTCCTCTTATTAGCAGAGAAAATACGGTCATAAAACTGACATTTATGATTATACATTGCAAAGAAGACTAAGAGCACAGAAACCACCCTAAGAAACTCTAATGTGGCTAAGTCTGAAGATCCTGGGACTACAAAAAAGCAAGAGGCCACTAGGCCAAGGGCTTGACTTTGGACAGACAAGGGCCAGGACTAGCTTAGCCATCTAAGAAAGAGTACTGCCAGAGGCTCACTCATTCCTGTAATCACAACCCTCTAGGATTTACTATGATATCGGAATGCTTTTCCTACCACCAACCACAACTTTTCCTCTTTGAAGCTGTCTTTTCTGTGGCCTCATCCATAGGCTGCACATGGGAAATGCCCACATGGAAGATAAAATTATTTGTATGGTACATACTAGAGAAAGGAGTAATTTCATCTTCACTGTGACCCATGATATGCAAACGGTTAGGAATTACATTGCAAATCTGCAATTCTCAAATGTTTTGGATTCAGGACCCTTCACATCGCAAATTTCCTGAAACTTCTATTAGGTGGTACTATTATAGACAAGTTGACAAACTATGATGAGATTTGTTTTTATAGGGTCCATCAGATAAGAATGTTTTTTACATTTTTAAAGAACTGTAGTAATAAAAAAAAAAAAAGATATGCAACGAAGAACGGACTGAATCTTCATTAATCACCAGCCGAGGTTATGTCCCACAGGACCCAGGAGGCTCACCTTGACACCAATTGCCTTAAAGAGGGCAGGATGTCTGAGGGGTAGCTCTACCATCTCCTTTATTTGAGCCAGCTGTTTCCTGCAGCCACCAATATCATCATAGCCTACTTCATTCAAGGATTCTTCCTCATCCTGAATATAGAGGAGACCAAACAAACAAACAAAAAAAATGGAGGAATATTAATATCAGCAAAAGTTGAGTTTCTCCAAACCCTTCTACAATCTGATGTAGAGAAATCTGTTCTATGATTTCCTCTAAGGGGATCCTGACTCAAAGAACTCTAAAAATCCCACAGCAAAGATTTCTAGCATAGCCTTTCCCTTTCACACTGTCCTTAGTATTATTACTGGGAAGGGCTCCCCTAAGACCTAAAGCTGGAAAGTCCGGGAAATGGGCAGAAGTCTGGATGCGTTCATCAACGTCACTTCTACAAAAATTATGGTTCAATCTAGATTTTTTTTTTTTAAAGATTTTAATGAGAGAGAGAGAGAGAGAGAGCACAAGCAGGGGGAGCGGCAGGCAGAGGAGAAGCAGGCTCCCTGCTGAGCAAGGAGCCCGATATGGGACTCAATCCCAGAACCCTGAGATCATGACCTGAGCTGAAGGCAGAAGCTTAACTGACTGAGCCACCCAGGCCTCCCAACAATCTAGATTTTAAAAATCACTGGTATCACATAGGTCTGAAAATAAACAGCTGATTTTCCCACCTCTGGAAAGGAGCTTAGTTCCAAAGAGCACCCAGTTTTATTTTATTTTTATTTTTTAGAGAGGAAAGGGAAGGGCAGAGGGAGAGAGAAAATCTCAAGCAGGCTCCACACCTAGCATGGAGCCTGAAGCAGGGCTCCATCTCACAACCCTGAGATCATAACCTGAGTCGAAATCAAGAGTCAGACACTTAAACAACTAAGCCACCCAGGCATCCCAAAGAGCACCCACCCCATTTTAGTAGTTATCACGTAACTGTCCCACTTTGTAATCGTGAAATTGGGTACTGGAATGAAGGAGAGAACTCACCTCTCGTTTGATAGGCTCCCCTTCACAGTGGATCACTGTGTCTGGAGCAACAATGCAGTAAGGGCTGGGATCTGTCTCCACTACTTTGAACTCTACAGCACGCATTCCACCCCGGACAAGGAAAATATCTCCTATGAGAGCAATTAGCACAAGTGCCATCAGAGAGGTCAAATACCAGAGCAAGTGAGAATCCCTCATCAGTACCTGGAGTCTAAAATGCCAAATTCACTAGATATTGCTCTTTTTCCCTTCCCACCTCCACTTTATTAAGCATCAGGCAAGAGGAGAAAGCTAAACTGTGAAGAGTCCCTCTGCCACTCAAGAGGACACTGAACAAAACCTTATGGGCTTCTAGCACATCAGGTTTTGGCCTCTGGCCTGAAGCCCATAAGGTTTTTGACTTCTGGGCTATAGGTAACCAAGCTTTCACAACCACCACCAATGGTCAGGCTGTGCTAAATATTAAATACACTTTGGACTGTGACACAGTCAAGTGCCCAAGTCCTCCTTCTGGGACAAAAGAGAAGAAAGCTTACTCTACTGAAGCAGGGAATGGGAGTAGGGAAAGGGGGGGGGAGGGAGTGGGAGGGAGAAAGAGGGAAGGAGAGTACACATGAGCATGTATACAGAATCTATGTGTAAGCACACATATATGAGAATGAGATAAAGACATTCCAAGGCTTACTCCCAGCTAGCCCTACAAACCACCATCCTTAAGCTCAGTCCCTAAAATTATCTCTCACCTTTCCGGATGGGTCGATAAGCTTCCAGGAAGTATGGCTTAAGGTATACCTCGAAGAGATTGCCAGTGATGCCTTCCACCGTGTCATCAATGGGTAGCACATGGATACGTTTGCCGTACTTCACATCAGGGCACGGCTGGATGCTGAGGATGACAAGCAGACTCCACATTACCAACCACACTGCAGCCCCAAGCACTGGGCATCCGAAAGGGCCTGGAACAGAGAGCTGATGCGAGTGAAAGAGAAAAGGCAGGGATGGTTTTAGGTGAAGAGAGGCAGGAGGGTAGTGTGGGAGTGACGACAAAGGAGCAGCCAAGCAGAACTAAGACAAGACATACTCAAGTGGGGTAGTAGCAGGAGCCATTAGAAGAAGCTACTGGGGCTAGTCACTCCTCATCAGTGAGCCAAAAGGAAGACCCACACATATAAAGCCCCCACAATAAAGAAACAGAAGAAAGGGTCTTCAGTGAGAGATATCCAAAGATGACCCATTCTGTATCAGTAATCCAGTATTACAAAGGGAGGCCTTAGTCAGACAAATGACAGGATCAAAGAAATAGAACTGATAAAAATCATCTCAGCCAGGTGATCAGAGGACCTTGACAAAGTGACTTAGCACCTCCAGGAAGGCTACATGAAACCTAGAATCCATGAAAAATAATCAGAAGTCTGAAATGTTCCTGGCCAGGTGACAGGTGGTTGAATAGCAGTGGCTAGTGATGACTCCAAGACGGGGAAACCTCTTGCCTCAAGTTATGTCCAAAATCGCTCAGATTGAAGCTATTCAGGGATCTGACTCAAACTATGCCTCTCTCCTACATTAACTTGGATCCTTAAAAAAAAACCTACTTGGAGTCCACCTTCTGTGCCCACACTTCCACCTCATTCTGGCCCCGACAAAAGCCATTATTTCAACATAACAGTGAGATCATTTCATAGACAAACACTCTCAAATGGCATCCTAAACCAGTGTCTAGCATGTGATAAATTATACCTCTGGCATGCATGCATACATACATACATACATACATACATACATAAATAAATAAATAAAGGAATCATGAAAATCACAGAAATCCAACTTGTCCCAAGGGTCATGCAGAAGTAAATTCTGAAGTCCCAGGGAGGCAGAATCAAAACCTAAAGACAACCCTGCTGTATTAAGTCTTTCCATGGCTAGGGGGCTTCTGCTATTTGTAGCTGCCAAGGACTTCACTGGGGTCCCGTCTATAATTCAGGCTGTCTCTGGCCTCCCATCCCTCAGGGGCCAAGAACCCCACACACACCTGATGACATCCCCTAGGTGTACGCGGAGGTTGTTCCGAACAACTCTATTCATTCGAATCTTCTCATCAGAACATGTGTCATCAGAAAGCACAATGCACACAGCTTCCCGCCTCTTCTTTCCTTTCAGCAAGACTGTGTCACCTCGGAACAACTGCAGCTCATCCATCTTGGGCTGAGAAAAGAAGGTTAAGGCCTTTGGGTCACTGGGCCGGGGTAAGCAGCAGCCCTGGAGGCTAGAATACCCAGTAAACCCCACTCTATCTGTGGTCACTGCAAAAAAAAAAAAAAATGAGGAAAGAAACCTGGGAAAAACCCTCAGGTTAAGTTAAGTGCAACAAGGAAAGATTGGACCTTGGACCCAACTTACCTGGGACAAAGACACCACACTGTTGTCCTCATTGATGGCTTCATCGACAATTAATCGATTGGGACGGTTCTTCTGTTTAAGAATGGCTGTTGATAAGTCATCACCTTTTGAACTAGAAAGAGAAAATGAAGTTAGTCCCAATACATACTCCAGTCCCAGGGGCCCCACCAGTCTCTTAAAACTCACACTTAGGAAAGAAATAGTGGATAAATGAAGCTGTCCCTACACCAGAGAGGTGAAATAAAGGACATTCAGCCAAAGTCATATAGAGTAACATTTAGCACATACAGTTCCCATTCCAGCAGCTCTTGGTATTCTGAGCACTGGTATCCTAGCTGTAAAGGCCCCAAGTGATCTCGCCCCAGAGTCAGGAAACTATGGCCTGAGAAGACTAAATAGAAGTAAAGGCTGAGTAACAATTAGAGAAATGACAATAGTCTTAGTATGAGATAGCGATTAGGAGAAGGGGCTCTGCAGTTAGACCTGCTGGATCTGAATCCCAACCCTGCCACTGCTTAATTGTGATCTTGGGCAAGTTACTTAACCTCTCTGGATGTTGATGTCCTCATCTGTAAAGAGGCGAATACAGTAGTACCTGTCTTAGAGGATTATTGTCTTAAGTGAGATAATGAATGCAAAATGTTCAACACAATGCCTGGCACATGGTATTAATGGTCACAATGTTTAGCACTGCAGAACAAAGCATAAGCTATTTCTTTGCTAACCTTCTTGGAGAATGAAGTGAGCAAGACAACTTCCTGTAGGGCTCAGCGAGGCCCAAAGTCCCACCAAGCAAGCCTGGGGACAATGAAGCAAAATCATTAGCGCTAACATCCTTACTGGCTAGACCAGCTGAATGCCAGAGCATTCTATATACCACAGAAATGCCAAGCATAATATCTGGGGAAAACAAAACAACTCAACTAACAGATCTGAAACCTTCAAAAAGACGCTCAAGCTCAAAAACAGCTTTACAAATCTCTGCAAAGACATATAATTTCACAATGGTGGTTCAAAAAGTCAAAACCAAGAAATGATGAGATGTGGAGCAAATCCAAATCCCTCACCCAAACCAAGGCTGCCTGAGTAAGCTTGGTTTAAACCCTCTAAGTAGTTTCAATCATTTCCTAGATCATTCACCTTACACCAACTTCTTAGCTCATCTTCAACCTTCAGTAACTAGACTCAGTGGGCTCTCCCTTTGAAAAGCTACCTTCTCTTACTAAGGCTCAGGAAAACCTGAACATTAACCAAAACAGGGAGACCAGACAATGGAGGAAATGAAAAAATAAAAAGGAATCTTTTCCATTAATTATTCCTTCACTTAACAAATTAGCAAGTATACATTACAGGCCAGGCACCATCCTATGATCTGGAAATACATCAGTCAACAAAACAAAACAGTATTCCTGTTGGATATATCTTCACAACTTACAAGAAAAAAAGATGCCTATACTCCAGAATACCAGCTAGGGAGTTGTGGGGTTTCTCCATCTTTTGGTTCTGATATACCCAACAGAACTACAAATCCCATTCATCTAACAAAGTTGTAAGCTTTCCGCTGATCCTCTCACACAGGCTGCATATTTAATCATCACCTTAAAACTCATTTCCAAGAGTGGAGTTTCCTCAGCTTAAACCTGCCTCCTCAACCTAAAAGTGTAGCACTCTAGGCCCAATGATGCATAGCAGGCAGACTCTTCCAGTGCTTATCAACACCCTGGAGAACAAGCATGGTCAATATGGCAGCTGAAGGAAATTTAAACCCATCAATTCTACCCTCTCTCTCACACATCAAAATACCCTCCAAGGACTGCCCACCTTCCTGTTTAATCTATGGGACTGGGGCTAGAGAAAAATAAAATGCCAGATGCCCCTAGTCATCATAGTTTGTATTTGTATTTTAACCCCAAAGCTGCATTCTAGGAAAACTTATCTGCCTACCATTCCTGACCCTGGCAATGGAGATGAGTAGTATGCCCTTCCCTTAAGGTAAAGACCTTTACTTCCATATCTATCTACTAAGATCAAAGGAAGTAACCTCTAAAAGAGAGCTTCAGCCTGATCGTGGGCCAACAGCAGTCCTGGAGGCTCTTTGGGGACATCCCCCATTGTCTTCTGCATGAGTCAGGCCCTTTCCAGAACTCCAGCGGGCCACAGGGGACTTGGAGGGAGTTCAGGTAAGAGTCATCAAGATGACCTAGAGGTTAGAAACCATCTATGATGCCAGGTTCCAAGAATTTTGAATTTTTATTTTTAGTCTTGAAAATAAATGACTGACTGAATAACCTAAGAGAGTATTAATAAGTAATGGTCCTTTTAAACAGACATCCAACTAATACTTCGCCTCGGTTTAGAGACTTAAAAAAAAAAAAAGGGAACACACCTCAAAAAACTAAATTCTCTTTAAGTCAGGAAAGTGATTTGCATAGAAGAGTTTCCACATGATGGCTTTTTTTTTTCCCCCAGTATCTAAAGCTCTTGATTCTAAATATAATGGGCAGATGGGCAGAGGTGGTCAGCTTTTATCTGATGCTTTCCTGAGGGATGGAGGGCCCAAGACTTCTCAAGACAGCAATTTGGGGAAAGGAGCGTGTGTGTTCAAAGAGTTAGGGCAACTCTAACCTTCTCACCAAAAAGGCTGAAATCGAGGAAGTCCCGCAAATTACCAACTGAGATTCGAACTTTAGCAAAAGCCCAAAACAGTACAGAAAAGTTCCTACCTCCCGCCCCCATTTCATAACATTTAAGAAAAACTGACTAAAGCTTTCTCATACCAACCTAAAGTACGAAGAAGGCCAGAAACGAAACGCAGGGCCCTCCCTCTCCCTAAAAGCTCCTCACTACTCAGGTCGTGAGGATGTCAACCAAGGGCCAGGCCGACCCAGCTCCAAAAAGCCGTCGTGAGCTTCCCTGAACTCGCGGAGTCTTCCCCGCTCCGGCCTCCGCCGGTCTCCCGGCTCCTAAGACCTTCACATGGCCCAAAGTCCACGCCCACCGGGCCCAGTTAGGGTGTCGGGCCCGCTGGGCCTGCTCCCTCCGGGGACCAAAGGCCTTTGGCGGGTAGTAAACCTGATCCCAGGTGGGCGCCCTAAGGCTCTGGGGCTCCGCGCCGGCAATGCGGTCCCGCACACCTCACAAGAACAGGACAGCGGTTCCCAGGGAGCCAATCAGGCCGGCCGGGCCTGCATGACACAGCACGATCTGGCCCAGGCCCCGACCCAGGCCCAACGCAAGCCCGGCCTAGGGGGCGCGCGGCTGCGCAGCCAGACCCAGACCGGACCGCGGCCCCTCATCGTCCCCCTTCTTCTCCCTTCCCTCTGTCCCTCCTTCCCTGTCTCCACCTCTTAGACGCGCCCACGGCCAGGCCCGACCGGGCCTACCCAGCGCGGCGAGTCCCCAGGTGCGCGCACCCGCAGCGGGCGGGCGGGCGGGCGCGCGCACACACTCACTCAGCTCCAGAGGCCATGGCGCGCGCCTCTCCCGGCCGGCGGCTGTGGCGGCCCGAGGGTAACGGCTACGAGGGGTGGCAGGCGACTGACTGGGCCGGGGCTCGGCTCTCCCGGGCAGGGGGCAAGCAGCAGCGACAAACCCGCAGGCGGCCTCCTTCTCGCTTCCTCCTAGCGGAACCGAGGCGGTGGGCGGGCGGTATACACTAGCTCCTGATCCGGGAGGGGGCAGCAGCAGCGACGACTCAAACGACGGCTGCAGACGCTGCGCTGAGACTGAACCGAGAAGAGCCGAATCATCGGAAGGAGAGGTGCTCTCACCTCAGCCAATCAGCGCCTGCCCTGGGGACTCCCGCCCGCCTCTCCGCGCCTCTCCCCAGCAACCCGCGGACCAGAGCCAATCAGGAAATTCGCTTGTGGCCTGGCTCCCGCCTCAGGGATGCAACACGCCTAGTAACGCCACGTCAATTGGCCGCAACGCTACGCTTCCTCGACGGATTGGGATTCGCGACCAATCAACGAAAAGGATGGCGCCAGATCGACTGGCGAAAGAAGAGCCTTTAATCCCTTGGAGGCGGACTCTCCCACTTGGCTCCAGTTCATTGGCTCTTGATCTTACCCTGCTGAGGAAGCTGGCACAATGGATTGAACCCATGTATTAGTCTAGTCCTGCTGCAGTGATAACCTGCATACCCATTTTCTTCCCAAACCTAAGGCTCCACCCTAACCCCTCTCTTGGCTCCTTCAAAACGCTGGCTTCAGCCATCCCTACTCCGAATCCTTTGACTAGCACCCCAGCTATTAATCCATTCCACCCTATTGTTGTGGCACCCTCTGGTAACCCTAATCCCATAGGCTTTACATTTCCTCACGGCTTGGAGGTACATGCTTCCTCTTACCACTGGGTATTTATATTAATGGTTAGAGGAGGGAGGGCACTCAACTCCAAAAACGGGTCAAAAGGCAACCACAGAACACAGTAGATTCAACAGAACCCAAAGCAGCAAGAAAATTGCATGCTGAGACTTGAAGTCCTTGGGCCCCAAATGCCAGCTAGCCCTGACTAAATTCAATAAACAGCTCTGGTATCATGCTGATTAAATTAATTTCTAGAATTTGGGATTGGGGTAGGGAGTCACTCAGAGACTCAGAGGTCTGCTTGTCCCTCCCCTCTAAGAATCAAAAACCTGCCCTTGTCCTGAGAGGCCTGCCCAGACCACCTTCCAGACCCAGCTCCACTCATTCTGTGACCTTGCACAGGATCCTGGGCTTTGAGACTCTGGCTTTTAGGCAACAGAAAGAACCAAAGCCACTGCAAGGATTCCTGTGGCCCTTTCTTCTACCCAGAACTCAATCTCATAAGGTAGATGATGTTGGGAGAGGGCATCTTAGATAATCAGCACTCAACTGAATCAGACAGCTGTGAGCCTTCCCAGTCAAGTATATGTAGTAGGCAAACGAGATAAATATGAGATTTTACTAAACACGATTAAAAGGAAAACAGGAAAAAAGGTGTCATAAGCAAAGTTAATGCCTTTATGGTGGCAAGGGAGCTTTCTCTGGAACCAGAATGGCAGTAACTAGGCCAAATTTTGCAGGACTACTACCAACTTCTCCAATGCCAGACTTATATAGGAATGATTAGTTTCACCCACATCCCCCAAGAATGGTAAAGCAGAAAACCCTCCCCACAGAGAAATGGGCCACTGGAGCCCCAGCTCAGGCTCTTTAAAATGTGGCAGCTACAGATCACAAGGCTCCGGCAGAGATGTCTGAAACTCCTCAAGAAGAGTTTCACGGTCAGGGAAACGAATCCAGCCCAAATAGGTTTCTAGGTACAGGGGGAGAGACCTGGAGAGCAAAAAGAGTGATGTCTAAGGGTGAAGGATAGGTGGAAGGTTGGGCAGCCATTCCCTCCCTTTCATTCATCACCCCCCCCAACAGACTCAAGGACTCCAGGATGCCCTCAGCCCCAAGCCCACAGGCCTTAGCCTTACCATGCAGCATTCTCCTGTGGCAACTTAGTTTGGGCCTCTAGCCTCCACCAGAGAGCAGTGGCCTCATCCCTCCGATCCATCCTCCTCAGAGTCTGAAGCAGGTGAAAGGAAGCATCTTGATTACCTGTAGCCCCACCCCAGAGTAGAAACGCTTAGAACTTGACAGAGCCTTAAGCATTTTATAAAAGGAGAAACTGAGGCCTAGAGCAGGAAAGTTATCTTTTCTACAGTCACACATGGAACCAGGAGGTTCCATTCCCAACCATTCCTATCCCTGGGTACTGCCTGCCCAAGACAAAGGGCTCAGCTGACTCTGCTTCTCCCCAACATACTCCCAGCACAGTTACGGCCTTTGTCTCTGAGGACATTGGGAAGACTGAGGAACTCCGGAGAGCCTTCACACACACTTGCAAATGTCTTCAAACCTGGGTATATCCCTAGGTATATACGTACAACCCCATTCATCCCTTTCTATCTGGGAACATCACTCTTCCACTGATCCCCAAGGGCCCCCCATGAGCCTCTCTGTCCTTGTGCATCTGAGCATAGCTAATGTCATGCAAATATACATACCTGGGCACATTTGCACACTGAGGAGGAAGTCCTGTAGGGCTTTGGTATCTTGGCCACTGGCCACCCACTGCAGTCCACGACTAATCAGGGCAGCTGCCCGAAGCTGTTGTAGTGTCATATCTGATACACACCCCTTCTCACCATTGGAAGCAGGCCCTGGGGACCGCCCCAAAGTCAAAAAGTGTGTCTCTGCTACACAGGCACCTAGTATGACAGAACCCCAAGTACTCCTCTTTCTCTTCTTATGTCTGGAGTCCCCCTTTTTTTTTTTTTTTTTAAAGTCTCTTGGTAGGCTAGGACGCATGGAAAGGCAACACATTCACCACCCCCACTTCCAGAAGGGAAGAGGAAAATTGAGAGTCTAGATCACCTTGTTCTTTGTCCTTAGGAGTGGCCCGGAAGAGCAGCTCAAGGCACCTGAAATGGGACACAGAATAGGGGTAAGAAGTCAAACTCAGAAACTCTGGGGTGAGTCGGTAAGAATGGAGTTTACCAACTCAGGTCCCAATCAGCAAATTATCCCTCCATACTTCCCCTAGGATCCTGGTTGGCTTCCTGGGCTCACCGGCTAAATTCACTAATTGCCTCTTTTTGGGCCCCCAGCTGCACCCAGGCTTGACCCTGAAGCAGGTAGGTGGCAGAGACCCAGGATGGGCAGTGTGGTGACTCCTTGGTTCCTTTTCTGGCATCTTCCCACAGCTGGGGCATCTTGGGAAGCAAAGATGACGTGCGGCTGAGCAGCTCCTCACATACAGTCAAGGCATCCTGGGCTCGGCCTGCCTGGATCAGTGCTGCCGCTGCCTCTAAGAAGACCTCAGGCATAGAAGGCCCTGCGGGGGAAGGGGGTGGGGAGAACTGGGGTGGGAGGAGGATGCAGTGTCTTAAAGAGACATTAGCCACCATGCCCAACCTCTTCACCAGGCTCTGGTACCACACAGAGACCACCCATTGCTTGCTACCCTGGACCCTTTGCTCTGGGAACCTTCCTGGTCTGGCCTTCCAACTTGGGCAGACAGAATAGCCGAAGAAAGAGAAAATAGCAGTCCTGCTCTACTCCAGAGGAGACTACAACCCTCCCACCCCATTACAGAGAATCTTGAAGACATACCCACCTTTGGCTCCAAGCCATCCAGCACCAGAGCCAGCAGGTCCAAGTAATGCTCTGCAGCATCCTCTGCCCTGAGAAATCATAGCCCACGAGCTTCACCTTAGGCCTTTAGCAGGGTCCTCCAAGGGCTCTTAGCTAACAAAGGGATGCTCAAGGGCCCTGGGGAGTGGGGAGAGTGGGGTCTTGGGGCTCCAATCCTAGCTCAGTATGGATCTACCCTCCTTACAGAATGGATTTGGGAGGAGATTTCAGAGTTTTAAAGATCCAAGAGCTTAGTGTCTGGGTAAAGAGTCTTAAGTTCAGGTCCAGTGACAAGGCAGGAGGTAGAGGAGTGGAAACCTATGTCCTACCACTGACTCGTCCATACAGTTGACTTGCAAGAACAGAAGCAGAGTCATACCCCAGGGAAGGCATCAGAAATGGGAAGAGGAGCTCAGATGAGCAAGGCAGTGGAACCTCACCTTCCCACGTGTAAGCATCGGCTTGCTAGCAAGTACTTGGCCTGGCTCTGTGTGCCACAATGAAGGGGTGAGGCTAGGTGAAGTCTGCGGAGTAATAACTCTACCTCGATGAGAAGCTGGGGGGCTTCAGAACTGTGAGTGACATTCAAGGCCTAAAAGGGACAAAAAGAAAAAAGTATATCTATAACCTTTGGGAGCCCTATTTCCTTCTATTTACAATTTGATTAGTCTCCCTAACACAAGCACTTCAGCAATCCCTGTATCTTTAGTTCCTTACCTCAACCAACAGCTCCAGACTCTCCAGCTCTGCTGCTGTGTTCCCCAGTTGCCGATACAGCCTGGAGGCCTCCAGAAGCGGGGGACCCCAGGTTGATCCCTCCTTCAGGGCTGCAACCAAGTACAGCAGAGCTCTTTGTGGATTGCCCTAGAGGATTGAGAGGACACAAGCCTCAGCTACCCTCACAAAGCAGAAAGCTGTCTATAACACCCATGGTTTCCCCAACCCACGCTAGGACTGTCTTTACCATTTTACGGAGACAGGTCCCCAGAGCCGTGTACACCTGGACCAACACAGGCCGTGGGCACAGACCTGAGGCTGCTTCTTGCAGGCTGCTCAGTGCCCTGGGCAGACTTCCTGTGATCAGCTCCCGGAGGCCTGAGGTCAATCAGGGTTTAAACTTAAAGAAGCCCATAGGGCAAGGGGATGATAGGGAACAAGAGTACAAAGAAGCTCCACTGAGCTGAATGGGACATGACAGGGAAGGTATGAGCCAAAGGACCCCTTAAGACAGGGAGTGGTGAGGGAGGGATGAGTAAGATTGCTAGCTGACCTTGGCGATAGGCAGAAGCAGTAAGAAGGACATCCCTTAAGCCCCGGGCATCCTGCAGGGTCAATGGAGCATCTGACTCCTCAGCTGGGGGGCTCCAAGTTTTCAGAAGCCGCAGCAGATTCTCAGAGGCCTCACTCTGAGGAAAGAAGGGTGATCAGAGGCTCTAAGCCTAGAACTACCTCTTCTCCTATCTCTATACTGGCTGGACCTTGAAATCAAGGGTCCTCCTGATTCCTGTTCCCTCAATTCTAAGGTATAGATAGCTATGGGGCGAGGATAAAGGGAGGAAGAAAAACTTGGGAGCACTGATGATCTATTCTAGCGCACCTCCTCATTCAGTATAAGCCCAGAACACACAGGGCAAGGACCATGTGTGGGTTACTGATGAGAAGAGTGAGGCTGGGAGATGACTTCAGCAAGGTCAATAAAAGCCCTAACCCTATCTAAGATCATTAAGCTATTTTTTTTTTTAAGATTTTCTTTATTTATTTGA
The DNA here is from genome assembly GCF_011800145.1 of Mirounga leonina. Classification (NCBI taxonomy): domain Eukaryota; kingdom Metazoa; phylum Chordata; class Mammalia; order Carnivora; family Phocidae; genus Mirounga; species Mirounga leonina. The sequence continues at coordinate 35,850,520 of NW_023270433.1, read as the reverse complement.
CAGAGAGAGACACACTGAGAGAGGGAACACAAGCAGGGGGAGTGGGAGAGGGAGAAGCAGCCTTCCCGAGGAGCAGGGAGCCCGATGCGGGGCTCGATCCCAGGACCCTGGGATCATGTCCCAAGCCTGAGGCAGACACTTAACGACTGAGCCACCCAGGCACCCCCATTAAGCTATTTTAAAAAACACTCAAGGGGCGCCTGGGTTGGTTAAGTGTCAGATTCTTGATTTGGGCTCAGATTATGATCTCAGGGTCATGAGGTTGAGCCCCACATCCGGCTCTGTGCTTGAGTCTGCTTGAGATTCTCTCCCTCTCCCTATGCCTCCCCCCCATGCACACACTCCCTCTCTCAAATAAATAAATCTTAAAAAAACAAAAACAACCACTCAAGAGAATCACCCCAATGAGGGACCAACCAGAGCAAGGTCACCAAGAGTCCCGGAGAAACCCACGTCTTCTGACCACCAACCCAGCAGCCTTTCCAGCACAAAATGATGCTACTGCAGCTGAGACAGGTGAGAGATTGGAAGAGACCCTTAGGTCCAGGTTACTTCCCAAATTACCTGGTTGCCATTCAAGGTCTGCAGCAGGAAGGTCAAGTCCCCAAGACAGTCAGTGCTTAGCCAGAGGGCAGCCTGCAGGCCAGCCAGGTGATGAAGGGCAGGCAGCAGCTCCAGCAGAAGGGAGGAATAATGGAGAACAGAGTCCCACAGCCCCCTGAGCCCACATTCCAGTCTAGGCCCCAGCTGCTCCTGGGTCTCCAGCACTGTAGAGAACACACATACAGCTAAGGTTGGGACCTCATCTCTGGTTTTCTTTTTCTGCAGGAGCCCAAAGGTCATAAAAGTACTCCTGGTCTAAGGAGCACCTGGAGGATAAGAGAATGGCAACTCTGTCCATGGAGGTGACAAATTTTATTGCTCCTCTTGTCCCCTTTGCAAGGGCTTAAACCCAGACAGTCTGGCAGGGAAATGGAAAGCAATCTCTGGCCCTCACCTCTCTCCAAGCCCTGTTGGATATCCTGTGCCTGGTCCTCAGTGAAACCCTGGGCCAGGCTTGCCCTCAGGGTAATGAAATTGCAGGTAACAGTCAATTCCAAGGGGAGAACAGGAACAGCCGCAGGGAGCCCTGGAGCAACACAAGCTGATCTCACAGACCACTTCCCCCAGAAAGATTCCCCAAATAAGATCCAAACCCAAAGATCACCTCACCCCAACCAAAATGGCCGTTTGCACACAGTTTGGAAAGGGCAGAAAATTCTCCAGATTGGATCATCTCTGAAACCACTTCTTCAAATATGGGGGGGGGGGGGGGGCCCGCGGGCGCGGGGCAGGGGGAGGGCGGGGCATAGAGATTCACCTGCACCAAAGAGAATTCCACTCCAGTTCTGTCTGTGACTTAAATAGGATCCCCTGCCCCCTAGTAATTTTCTCAGTCCCAGAAATGCAGAAGAGGAGCTGGTCTCTGGCTGTGGAGGAAGGTAACTGAGCATCCTGAGGAGGATCCTGCTTACCCCGCAGACTATGGAGGAGTCCCCTGAACCCTTCCAGTGCATCTTGAGCCAACTGCTGTCGCCTCAGAGACAGACCCGAGTCCTGAGCCACCTAACAAACGTGGGATGAGGTATCACTGAGGATCAGTCCTTATTTCTCCCCTTGCAACAGTGGCAAGGGATGTCATTCTCCAGTCATTTCTGGCTCCTGATGGGGTAAGTCAAACTCAATCCCTCCCCATCAGCTGCGGTAAATCCACCGGAAACCCTCTTTCTGGTATTTTGGGCCTGCAAAGCGAGGGTCCCAGCAACCGTGTTACCTTGGCCTGTCGAACTAGCTCGTCATTCTTTTCCCTCCACAGGTTTAGGCAGCTGGCGTGTGGCACTGAGGAGCCTAGAGGGGTCTGGTGCGACATGGTGGCCGAGGCTGGGCCCGGACACCTGGAGGGGGTCGCTGAAGGGTAAGCCCGGCCCCGCCGCGGTCCCCACCCGAGCGGGTAGGGGTCCCTGCGCTTCCGCACCCCCCCGCAGCTCCTTTGCTCCTCTCGGGGTCCCAGGAAGGGCGACTCGCCCTTTACAGGAGAAATGGACTCTCTCCTAGACAATTTGGCGGCTCCCACCCCCGCCTCTTCCATCTCGCCTCTGGTTGGCCCGGCCGGCAAAACTCTCGGCTGCAGTTGGTCGTCTTCAAGAGTTAGTCCCCGCGGGAAACTCGAGGAAGAAACGAGTCCGGTCCCGATCGGAGAGGGAGGCTACGGCGGGCCAGAGGACGGGGGGTGTGTCTGAGTGGGGAGGTAGTACTTCTCACGGTTCGGCTTGCTAGTCCCTCGCGCAGGCCAAAACCTTGAGAAATCGATCTCCGTACCAGAAACCGTGTCCCAGCCTTTCCCTCGCAGCTACACTTCCAGGTCTGTCTAGCTTTGCCCCTCCGCAGAGGGCAGGCCAGCGCAGTGCATGCTGGGAATCGTAGTACGGCCCAGAGTCGCCACAAAAAACCCAGCCCTGGCACAAATTACCTCCAAAAGGAACTGAGACCAGACCAAGGCCCTTGGTAATCCAACCATCCTTTCTTTGTTCACCACGGAGCACCAACACGCTACCACATTTGCTCAGCCCCATGCAGTCTGCTGGCGGAATCGCCCAGGGCTTGGGCAGGCTTCACTGCTAAAGGTACCTGCCCCTTTCAACAAATGGACGCAGGAGATTTGGATATCCGTATGCAAAAACAAAACAAAACTGTGACCCTTACCACAGATAAAATCAACTGAATATGCACAAGCTGAACTTCATTAACATTAAAAACTCTTTTGCTACAAAGGCAAGATCAAGAAAATTAAGTCAAAAATGGAGAAATTATTTTCAGATTATTATATACCTCCTAGCAGACCAGTATCCACAATATGTAACTCTCAACGCTCAATAATGAAAAAAATTAAACTATTTTAAGACAAACAGAAAAATATGAATAGGCATTTTACGGAAAAAAGATACATGAATGGCTAAGCACACATAAAAAAATCATTAACCAGGCGCCTGGGTGGCTCAGTTGGTTAAGCGACTGCCTTCGGCTCAGGTCATCATCCTGGAGTCCCAGGATCGAGTCCCGCATCGGGCTCCCTGCTCGGCAGGGAGTCTGCTTCTCCCTCTGACCCTCCTCCCTCTCATGCTCTCTGTCTCTCATTCTCTCTCAAATAAATAAATAAAATCTTAAAAAAAAAAAATCATTAACCATCAGGGAAATGCAAATTAAAACCATGAGATAAGGGTGCCTGGGTGGCTCAGTCGTTAAGCGTCTGCCTTCAGCTCAGTTCATGATCCCAGGGGCCTTGGGCTCAGGTCATGATCCCAGGGTTCTGGGATCAAGCCCACATCAGGTTTCCTGCTCCGCAGAAAGCCTGCTTCTCCCTCTCTCGCTGTCTCTCGCTGTCTGTCAAATAATCTTTAAAAAAACAAAAACAGGGGCGCCTGGGTGGCTCAGTCGTTAAGCGTCTGCCTTCGGCTCAGGTCATGATCCCAGTGTCCGGGGATCGAGCCCCACATCGGGCTCCCTGCTCGGCGGGAAGCCTGCTTCTCCCTCTCCCACTCCCCCTGCTTGTGTTCCCTCTCTCGCTATGTCTCTCTCTGTCAAATAAATAAATAAAATTTAAAAAAAAAAAAAAAAAAAAAAACACGAGATAACCTGGCTGGCTCAGTTGGTAGTGTGCGACTCTTGATCTTGGGGTTGTAAGTTCAAGCCCCATGTTGGGTGTAGAGATTACTTAAAAAAATAAAATCTTTTAAAAAATATTTTTTAAAAAATAATAAAACCATGAGATACCATTACACATGTACGCACACAGAATGGTTACAATTTAAAAAATGCAGATAATGCCAGGGGTGCCTGGGTGGCTCGGTCGGTAGGGCGTGCAACTCTTGATCTCAGGGTTGTGAGTTCTAGCTCCACATTGGGTGTGGAGCCTACTTAAAAAAAATTAAAACATGGATGATACCAAATGTTGGTGAGGATGTGGAAAAACTAGAACTCTCATACACTGTGGGAATATAAAACATTATAGTTACCTTGGAAAATAGTTTGGCAATTTCTTAAAAAGTAAATGATAAGCTTATCATATGACCCAGCAATTCCACTCTAGGGAATCCTCCCAAGAAAAACAAAAACATATGTCTACACCAAGATTGGTATGCAAATGCTCATGGCAGCTCCAAAAATATTCATAATAGCTAAAAAAAAAAAACAAACCTAAAAACAATCCAAACGTCCATTAGCTGATCATAGCCATACAACGGACTATGACTCAGCAATAAAGAGGCAAAAACTGATACATGCTTCAACATGAATGAACCTCAAAAAATTCTAAGTCAAAGTAGCCAGACCAAAAGACCACATATTTGATGATCCCATTTGTATGAAATGTCCAGAAAAGACAAATTTAGAAAAACAGAAAACAGATCAGTGGCCTACGGTGAAATTGGGGATCAACTGTAAACAAAGTATAGGAACTTTTTGGGAGTGATGAAAATTTTCTAAAACTAAATTGTGGCATTAGACAAGGTTTCTTACATATGAACACCAAAAGCACAAGCAACAAAAGAAATATAGGATGAACTGGACTTCATCAAAATTTTAAAATTTTGTACTACAAAGAACACGATCAAGAAAATGAAAAGACTAGGGCAGCTGGCTCAGTCCGTAGAGCATGTGTCTCTTAAATCTCAGAGTCAAGAGTTCAAGCCGTACCTTGGGTGTAGACACTACTTTAAAAAAAAAAAAAAAAAAAAGAGGTGGCTCAGTCAGTTAAGCATCCACCTCTTGGTTTCAGCTCAGGTCATGATCTCAGGGTCCTGGGATCGAGCCCTGCCTTGGGCTCCATGTTCAGTGTGTCTGATGGAGATTCTCTCCCTCTGCCACTCCCCCCACTCACACACACTCTCTCTCAAATAAATAAATCTTAAAAAAAAAAAAAAATGAAAACACAACGCACAGAATGAATAAAATATTTGCAAATCATGTATCAGACAAGGTACTTACATCTAGAATATATAAACAATGCTTGTAAATCAAAAATTAGAAGAAAACCCAATTAATAAACGGAGAAAGGCTCTGAATGGACAGTTCTCCAATAAACACAAGAAAAATGCTCATTATCTTTAGTCATCAAGAACATGCAAACCAAAACCATGAGATACCACTTCTAACACCCACTAGGATGGTTAGAATAAAAAATAAATAATTGTACATAAAGGCATAGATGTGCAGAAATTGGTACCCTTGTACACTAAGAGAGAATATTAAGTGGTGCAGCAGCCTTGGAAAACAAATTGGCAGTTCCTCAAAAAGTTGAACATAGATGTACCATATGACCTAGCAATTCCACAGTATACCACTAGGTATAAACCAAAAAGAAATGAAAACATTATGTTCAAACAAAACTTGTACATGGATGTTCATAGCAGCATTATTTGTAAACACCAAAAGGTATAAAGAACCCAAATGGCCATCAATGGATGAATGGATAAACAAAATGTGATATATCCATGCAATAGAACATTATTTGGCCATAAAAAAGAAATGAAATACTGATACATGAGGCAACATGGATGAACCTTGAAAACATTAGGCTGAGTGAAAGAAGCCAGACCGAAAAGGATACATACTGTAGGATTCCATTTATATAAAATGTCCAGAATAGAAAATACAGTCAGAAAGCAGATTAGTGGTTGCCTAAGGTTAGGGATGGAGGAGGGGAGGGTGAGAGGGTGATAGGAAAATGTACTGACTTTCTTTTGGGTGTGATGAAAATGTTCTGAAATTGACTGTGCTGACAGTTGTACAACTCTGCGAATATACCAAAAATTACTGAATTGTGTACTTTAAATGGCCGAATTTTATGTGAATTATACCTCAGTAAAGCTCTTTAAAAAAATAATGAGTTAGTGTGGAACAGGTGCTTTGATGTCAATTAAGAGTCAGGGATAAGGGGCGCCTGGGTGGCTCAGTTGGTTAAGCGACTGCCTTCAGCTCAGGTCATGATCCCGGAGTCCTGGGATCGAGTCCCACGTCGGGCTCCCTGCTCAGCAGGGAGTCTGCTTCTCCCTCTGACCCTCCTCCCTCTCATGCTCTGTCTCTCATTCTCTCTCTCGCAAATAAATAAAATCTTAAAAAAAAAGAGTCAGGGATAAGAATTTTTAATAATATATCTTTCTCCAAAAGGATCTTGTAGTTAGATCAGGAGAAAAGGAAGTAGCCAATGGTTGGCAGACCAGCATATTTCCCTTAGGCTTCAGGAAAGCAGGCTCTCTGCAAAAAAAAAAAAAATAAGAGAGAGAGGGTGGAACCTGACACCCTAGGACAGGGTAAGGGACTGGAGTCTTGAAATCCTTCCCATGGGTGCTACGGATGAAATAAGGTCTTTTCTTCTCACAGAGGCACTGTGTGTTTGATGCTTTGGAATGGTATCCGCCAGATTGAAAGAGGCAAAGGGACTTTTTTCTAATTCATCTTTTAGTCTTAGCTGGGGCCTAACTTCTCTCTCATTATTAGCCTATTCCTGCCAGGGTTACCAATGTCCTATCCTCTAATTGCCTGAAACAGTAAACACTTCTCATCATCTTTCTGTTTGACCCATGTAGCACTAGAGACTATTAGCCAATAATAATTACAACTTTTCCTTTAGCTCCCACAGCAGTGAACGCCTTTCCTTCACAATCACTGCTATGCAACGTGTCTTCTTTCTGCCAAGTAAAAGTGCTATTCCACAATTTTACATCTGTTCTTCTTTCATCTGTTTCATCTCCTCCTGTCTTGGACATTCTCAAACATCAAATCCCAGGCCTGATCCCTCTCCTGAGAGTCTCCCTGCACCCTCCTTTGATGGACATTTTCATGAGAATTTCATGCCAGCACTTCAATGTGACACAGTAGTGACGTGGATGGAGAGCACAAGACAAGCATTAAATGTATAGTTTTGGGGGTGCCTGGGTGGCTCAGTCGTTAAGCGTCTGCCTTAGGCTCAGGTCATGGTCCCAGGGTCCTGGGATCGAGCCCCGCATCGGGCTCCCTGCTTGGCGGGAAGCCTGCTTCTCCCTCTCCCACTCCCCCTGCTTGTGTTCCCTCTCTTGCTGTGTCTCTCTCTGTCAAATAAACAAAATCTTAAAAAAAAAAATGTATAGTTTTGGCTTCAAGTCGAGAATAATCAATGGGACAAGATGGAATGCTATGTCAGATGGGCCATTAGGTCTGATAAATGAGAGAACACTAGGGTGGCCTCCACAGAAGTAAAGGGCAGAGGGTGTTCCAGAGTGAAAGAACCCAAGAGAGGAGGGAATACAGCACTGTTTGGGGTTTTAGACAGTGAGTCTGGGTACTCCATGATGCCTGGGCTTGTCTTTCCAGCCATCTCTGCTATCAGCCAAAAAGCATAAGATTTTAATAAAATATGTTACATGACAAAGAAAAATGGCAGGTGGGATGACAGGAGTGATTTGGGAAGAAGTAGCGTAAGTGAATTCAGACAACTTCAACCACTTCCCAAAGGTTTTCAGGTGTACCCAGGTCTGCATAAGATGGCTGATGTTATCTGTGCCTCATGGGAGGGGAGAATGACCCTCCCCCTAGTCCCTATAGGACAGTGGGGACTCCCCCACCTCTCAGACACACATATTTACATTAGTATTTTATTCTCCTTTGGAGGCCACCCTCCAAAGCAGGAGTTAGGAAGCAGGCCCCACTATGATTTTGAATTATAAAATAATAAAGTCCCGATGTCAGTAGCTCCTGGCTGCATGGTGGTAGGAAGTGTATAGCTAAGCCTCTCTTGCAGATGATCCAGCACCTATATAGGCCAGACTAGATTGTTCTCCAGCTCTCCCTGTGGCCAGAAGCCAGCATTAGCAGCCTAGGCTACCTCTGCTGGGTGAGAACTAGCTGCCTGAACCAGGAGCTCACAGCACCATCCACTCGCATCACCAAAGCTATGCCCAGGAACAGTCCCACGCTGCTCACAATAAAGCCCATGGCTTCAAAAACGAACCTGTAAAGAAAGGGAGAATTCTCAGGGGACACTGAGAGTAGGTCTAAAGCCTTTTCCTGAGACAAACCTGCCCACCCTGATGTTCATTCTTTCCTCCAAGCTTCACCCTCCCCAACACCAATACTTCTCAAGCAAATCCACTCACTTGGGGGCAAACACCTTCCAGACCATGAGATGCCTGCGGAGGATGGAGGCTGCCAAGGCACAGGCCAGAATCTAGGGAGGACAGGAAAGGTCAAGTTACTTGGGAAGGAGGAAACAGGTCAAAGGGAGGGTTGCCATAGGCCCCTGTGAAGAATGGGAGCAGTAGGAAAGTAGTGCATGTCAGTGGAAAAAAAGCTGGGTGAGGAGTTAGGAGACTTAATTCTTTTCCTGGCCCCACCATGACCTTGGGCAAGCACTATCCATCTGTGCTGATTACACTCAGGCTCTGCCTCCCAGGTTGGGAGGAAAATGCCAGTCACACCTTCTGCCTCTGAATGGAAGGGGGATCCGTGACCACAGCCTGGGAAAGAATCCTGGCCATCACCTCAGTTTTTCCAGTCTGTCCACTAATGGAGGAATGCCCATATGCAACCAGCAGGGTCCAGATCTATCTTATAGGGGAGGAATCAATCCAAGACTAGGATTAAGGAGACCCAGGTTCAAGTCTCAATATAGCCCCTTGAGGCCATGGCCTTAGGCAACCATTTTGCTTATCTGTACTTCAGTCAAGGCTCTCTCCCAGGGTTTTGGCAAAGTATGAAAGAAAGAATGTGATGTACACAGATGAGGAAAGGGCACTAACTCCGGGATCTCTCCCTGCACCCACCTGAATGCCAAGGACAAAGAGGTACTTGAGGCCCAGCTGCAGCAGTGCTGCATTGAAGTGATGAGGTGCATCCCGGAGCCGCATCTCCATCAGTGGCTCCTCCTCCTCCTCAGGCCTGACTCTGGCTTCAGCTTCATTCCTCCCTAGGGGCTGCCACCTCTTCCGGGGCCCTTGACTCTCACAGAGGAAGGGCCAGAGCAGAAGCAATGGGCAACCTACTGCCTCAGAGGAAGGCAGGGCTAGAATCAGTGGAGGACCTAGGGACCAGGCCACCCTGGCCGCCAACCACCCTAGTTGACCGAGGCTCCAATTAGCATTGGCCAAGAGGTGCCAAAGATCCAACAAAATCACATCTCCCCACTCAAATCCAGGAGTTTCCTTTCCTTCCAGAAAGTCAGAGTAAACAATGGAAGCAAGAGAGGAATGAGGTACCTGCAAAGAGGAGATGGGAGGCAAAGGTGTTGGCTCCCACCAGCAGAGCAGGCAGCCAGGTGGAGGAGCCATGACCCTCTGGGAATCCCACGAAGGCTGCGTGCCAATGAATGGCTGGAAAGACAGGCTGGTGGCCCATGGAGTAGAAGGTCTGCGTGGCCATGAGGGCCCAAGCAGAGACTGCCTGCCATGGCACAGTAAAAGGACCTGGGGGAAGACAGATACCTCTTCACAGTCACATCCCATTCACTAAGCCATAGCCTACAGCCTCATGGTCATACACTCCTACTACTTCAGTGCTAGATACACACACATGCCCCTCACTCCAGCCTCCTTACATTCAGCACTCTGCTATTCTAATTCCCTCTTTGGCACTAAGCCTCCATTTCTCTAATCTGAACTGTGGTCCATCTCTTCCTCTCATATACACACAGCTCACTACATCAGGAAATGCACTCCATGAAGATGCAGCATTCCCACTGAGTCTTGGAAAAAAAAATGAGTCTTGGAAAATGAGTCTTGGAAAAAAAATTAATTAAAAAAAAAAAAAAATGAGTCTTGGAGTACTCCTGTCTCCCTCCTTCATGAACTTTGCTGGCCCTGAGAGCCAGTGACAGGGTTCAATTAGCTTGGCTACATCAGGAAGACCCTCCCAACTGTGTGAAGAATCAGAGGAATAACACCTCCCTGAAAACAAGAGGGGCCGACGTCACATCACTACCGTCCTTGGATGAATCAGGGCTGAGAAATGTATTTACCAGGGGTGGTGATGGGTATCCCAGCAGCAAGCAGATGCAGGAGAAGGAAGCTCTGCAGAAACAGAAGCAGGAACACAAGGCTAATGCGCTCTGCGTGCAATAGCAGAAGTGGGAAGGCCAAGAGAGTTAGAGCCATGACCATAGCAGCTGAGTAGACACTCCCCAGGTGACAGGCCGCCACAGTCAGGGGACCTTGGGATTTGGTCCTCTCTAGACGGCCCCGGAACGCCTCCTGCATATGTCGGTAGATCTGAGGTACCACATAATCCAGGTCAGCCCGAGAAGTGGGGGGCCCTGAGAAGGGAGTGAGGACAGTCCTGGTCCTTGGGGCACCCGTCGTAGCCTTCACCAGCACTGTCACAGGCCTCCAGAGCAGCAGCATGAGCCCTGAAGCAGCCAGCCCTGCCACAACCCTAGGCAGCACAACCGACGCCCCAGCAACCAAGGCCCGGAGACGCGGGGGTGCTTCATCTGCCCCCGACACCAGTGCCCAGTAGGCAGCAGTGCCCAGTGCCATCAAGGGCAGCCCCCAGCGCACAAAGAGCACAGAGGGCTCAGGGCTCTTGAGATTGCTGTAGCGGCGAAGCCACAGGCGCACGGCAGCTAACAGGGCTACCAAAGCCCCCACACAAGCTCCATACCACAAATTCTTGGCTCGACCACCCACCATGGATGCCAAGGGACTCAGCCAGGGAGAGGAATGGCAAGCAGGTGTCTCTTCAGGGCAGCGATGAAAAAGCCCAGCTAGCCTTATACATAAAAGCAACCCGACTCCAAGTCCCAGAGCATGTGTGCCATTGTGCCGTGGTGGGCCTGTCGAGGCCGAAAAGCAAAGGCGGGGTATTGTGAGCAGCTTAGGTGGCAGCAGCTTGCCCTCCCAATGAAGCTGGGCAATCAGGAGCAGGATGAGTGAGCCCAAAAGGAAGGGGGTGGCCCTGGCCTCAGCTACAACAAAGCTATCAGAGAAGAAAGCAGCAAAGCGAATGAGCAGGAATAACAGGACAGGCCCAGGGATGGGAAGCAGGGCTACCAGGGGCCTCCTGGACCCCCAGCCAGCCCAGGCTTTCCACAGAAAAGGCAGGAGTGAGCCTGCTGCAGCCATGGCCCCTAGAACCACTGGATCCAGCTTCAGCCCAGTAGTTGTCAAGAGTCCAGCACACACTATGGTACCAGCCAGACCATAGGCCATGGGTGTTAGGAGGGGGCGGAAGCAGAAGCCTGGGGATGTTGCCCACTGGGATACCAGCAGGCAAAGAAAGCAGGCAGCAGCCATGAGAGCAGCACCCCCTGCCATGCGGCCCAGAGAGAAACGAGCCCAAGACTGAATGCATATGGCCCGAACTCCCCGCAGGAACTGCTGCAGCTCAGTAATCACAGTCTGCAGTGCTGCCTCAGCCCCCTGGGGCCTCTGCAGGAGCCGCTGGTAGTCAGCAGAGGCCTTGGAGAAAAGGGTCTGCAGCCGATGAAGCTCCTTAACTTGAAGGTCCTGAGCAGCAGCTGAGTAGGTGTGAAGAAATCGGGATACCTGGCAAAAATGGTCAGAGACCAAGGGAAGACATCAGAGATATAAACCAGGACAGAGGCAAGGATAGGTGTTACCAAAAGGGGTATCTGGAAATCAGGGACTTGAACTCTGTCCAGGACAGGGAAGAAGGGAGGGATAATGGAAGGAAGACATGGCTATGGAAGGTGGGATTAAGACTGAACAAATGACAATGGAGTGATCACTATGCTTCTCCTATGCCCACCCTAGCTCTGTCACCTGGAAGCCCAGCCCATCACCTACCTGCTGGGCATTGAGATGGAGAGCCGAGGCTTGGGCCAGAGCAGAGGAGTGAGGCTGGGAGTCTTCAACCTCTGAGAACAGCTCAGCCATTACCTCCCCGATGTTCCCAAATGGAATGGGCAGGCCCAGCAGCAGGGCCAGCGTAGGCACAAGGCTGATTTGAGGAACTATCTCCGGCTCCTAGAGGAAAAGGAGAGGGGCCAATGGGTTCACCACAGAGCTGAGGTCAGGATTTGGGAGGGAAGACATAGGGACCCGGGTAGGAAATGAGTGGGGGATGCCCAGAGTCATGAATTTGGGGGCCTAAAATGGAGGGAGCCACAAGAATGCTGTGATCATGACTCGGCTGAATACCGAGACCAGACAAAGCACACCCCAGGCCTCACCTCTGGTGGGGCACCAGGAAAGAGGGCTTTGGGACTGTAGAGAAAAAGTGCAGCCGAGATCTCCAGCTCACTGTCTCCTCCATGGTCCCCAGTCATGGTCATCCCATGGTCCCCAATCACGACCAGCAGTGTGTCATTTTCCAGACGCTCCACAAGTCCCCTGAGGGCCAGGAAATATGTCAGGAGGTAGGAATGGATAAATATTTTCCTGGGAGACCCATTCAGCCCCAGCCATAACTTCCATTAGGAGGGCCTAGACAGGGGTGCCTGGGTGGCTCAGTCGTTAAGCGTCTGCCTTCGGCTCAGGTCATGATCCCAGCGTCCTGGGATCGAGCCCCGCATCGGGCTCCCTGCTCGGCCAGGAGCCTGCTTCTCCCTCTCCCATTCCCCCTGCTTGTGTTCCCTCTCTAACTGTCTCTCTCTCTCTGTCAAACAAATAAATAAAATCTTAAAAAAAAAGGAGGCCCTAGACATTTGGCAAAGAGATACCTCTTCAGTCATGACCCTACTGCCCAAAGCCACATGTTTAGTTACTCAAGATGGATGAGACCCCTAGCTTCAGAAAAATGCCTAGGAAAGACAGAATTCAGGAGGAAGAAGGCTCCAAGATAAAGACTTTTTCTCTTGGGCCAATATATCCTAAGATTCTCAGACACAAACCCACTCCCCCAGCCAATATCCCACACTCACTGGATCACCTGGTCCATTTGGCTAAGTTTCTTGGCCATTTCAGGGTGATGAGGGCCATACTTGTGGCCACAGTGATCCACACCCAGGAAGTGAGCAATCAGCATATCCCATTCACCACTGTCCACTGTGAAAGGAAGAACACTGAGCACAAGGGACTAAGGCCCACTCCTCAGCCCCAGCCAGGCTCTGACACTATGTGAAGGGACACAATCCCAGGCCACTGTACCCATGGGAAGCTTAGAATTTGTGACCTGAAGCAGCCCTCCCCAGCTCCCAGTCTTAGTCAGGCCTGCATCTGGCCCCATGCTCACTGGTTGGATAGAGGTGTTCCAGGATGCCATTGTCCACTGTGTGCAGGTCTCTGACATTGAAGGATGGGAAGAAGAAAGCTTGGGAGAAAGCTCCAGGAAATAGATCTTTCCAGGTATCATCTCCCATGAAGACCACACGCCTTCCTGCAGGGACATGAGAGTGCGTTACAGCCTGAGCAAGAGTCAAGGCAGAGGGAAAGAGAAGAGGAAGCCCTTTAAAGACTTATCAGAAATCTCAACCATGCACTCAAAGGCACAGCAATTCCATCCAGCAACTCTTTATCCTTCAAGGCCTAAAATGTTCTGCCAGGAAGCTTTCCCTGATAACCATACTTTCGCCAATAACCAGACTTCTCACTCCTTGTTTCTACAAAAAGCTCTGCTAGTTCTCAGTCTCTGGCTATCTTTGCTACACTGTTTTTCCCGGGTATATGCTGCTTTTTTCAAGTCAGTGAGTGGACAGGGCATGGACCCTCTGCACTCTCCTCCAAACTTGTGAGAATACCAGACTCACACCTTCTCCTCTTCATTGCTCTACTGCCCCTGAGAGCTCCCCAAAAGTAAAACCAACACTCCATGCAAATTAGAAATTCCAGAAGGACAAAGCCCACACCTGCACTTGCTGCATGCAGGGCCCTGGTCTCTTTCTCTTCCCCCGTCCTCCCCCAGCATAGTATAGCATCCAGCTGAGCACCCAAAGTTCTGGCTCGCTGACTTCTAAAGAGAAAATATGCTATGGGATTCCTGGCCTCCAAAGGGGCCCAAACTAACCTGCACTGGCGAGTTGCTTCATGAGATTGTCTTCCACTATGGCATAGCTGGCAAAGTTACTGCCGGCATCGATGAAGGTAGGCAGTGAGCCTGTGGTGAGGGCCTTGAGGCGCTGCATGGTGGTGGTGGGGGGATCAGCCTTAGATTGGTAGAGCCGGGCATGGTGGGGTTGAATCTCCAGGATCCTCTGCAAGGAGTCCAGTTTGCCCAGGAAGGGCAGAGAGACAGGAGGCTCTCCAGGACTGTGTGAGGGCTGGGGCTGGGCAAAGTCAAATCGCAGAGCATCTATCAGCACCAACACAAGCCGAGAGAATCGAGAAGCCATCCAGCAGGCCCCAGGCTTCCCTTGGCTCCCCCATGGCAGGGACCCAGGGCCTGGAGGCTCTTGGCAGCTGCTATGGTTGGTGAGTTCCAAACGGGTGAGCAGGAAGCCACTGGTGAAGAGAGCAATGCCAGCGTAGAAGAGGAAGCAGACCCAGGCCAGGAAGAGCAGCACCGAGATCTTCTGCATCCTGCTGGTAGCGGGGAGGGAATTCATCACTGTGGGGTAAAGAACCAATGGATATTCTGGTCCCTCAATACAAAGCCCAGCTAGAATCACTTCCTCTTGGAAGCCTTCCGGAAGATAAACAGCCCCATAGCCAACCCAATACAATGTTCCTCTCCACCAGTTATACCAGTGTTTCTGAAAGTGAGGTCCGCAGACTATGGGCATCAACCTGGAGCAGCTGTCTAAAATGCTTATTTCCAGGCCCCACCCCAGATCTACTTAATCAGGATCTTTGGGGGTGGAGCATAGGGATTTGCACTTGTACTCCCGGAGATTCTAATGATGAAAAGAACAGTCCACGAGGGAAACTTATTCCTAGTGGTAGAATGCTCTCCGACAGTTCATTTTTCCACCTCTCTCCTTGCCAATCTCAACACCCCTGGGGTGGCCAGGGCTCGCAGCCGCAGGGAAACCCGGGCCGGACTGACGGCGCCGCCTGGTGGGGACCAAGAGGGCCAAGGGGAGGAGTCACGCTCCGCTTCCAGATAGCCAGGATCGCCAGGAGACCGGAGTCGCGACCTACCCCGCGCAGCCAAGCAGAGTCGCAGGGTCTAGAGCCGGTGGGGCCTCGCGGGGACCCACACGTCCGGACGGCTCTGCTTCCTCTGGTGGATACCCGGCCTTCTCTTGGGTACCCTGGCTTCGGTACTTGGCACGCCAGGCTGCGAGCTGCGGGGGATGGTTCCCTTCGGGAAAGGTGAGTGAAGAGAACGGAGTGCGAGCAGATTCTCGGAGACCCTGGCTCACCTTGAACGGCGCCCGGAAGCGCAGCGGCGACGCCTGCACACGGGCACCACAGACAAGCGCACGCCGGACAGAGCGGCCTGTGGGGGCCTCAGCGCCATCTGCTGGCGCCTCCGAAGAAGTTCGGCAAGAAGCGCAGGGCGGGCCACAGACGGAGTTTGATGAGAGATCATAGCAACTTAGGAGAATTAGGGGCAAGGAACTAAGCTAAAAGAGCTCAGGGAAGCACTGGTCATTCTTGGTTAAGACTAAGAGCGGCCTTTTGGAATCAAA
The DNA here is from genome assembly GCF_011800145.1 of Mirounga leonina. Classification (NCBI taxonomy): domain Eukaryota; kingdom Metazoa; phylum Chordata; class Mammalia; order Carnivora; family Phocidae; genus Mirounga; species Mirounga leonina. The sequence goes on along the minus strand of NW_023270433.1, from coordinate 35,834,985 downwards.
CTTAGCTTGAATCCTAGCTCTGCCACTCACTAGCATTATTGGGCATTACCTCATCTGTAAAGTAGGGATAAGTAATATTTATTTTCTCCTTTTTGCTTAGCTGACACCAACTGATAGATTTTATTATTCCTCCTCTTCATGTCTTTCACTGTATCTTCCAACTCAGTAATTGAAAAAATAATCCAGTTTAAAAATGGGCAGGGGCGCCTGGGTGGCTCAGTCGTTGAGCGTCTGCCTTTGGCTCAGGTCATGATCCCAGGGTCCTGGGATCCAGCCCCACATCGGGCTCCCTGCTCGTTGGGAAGCCTGCTTCTCCTTCTCCCACTTCCCCTGTTTGTGTTCCCTCTCTCGCTGTCTCTCTCTGTGTCAAATTAAAAAAAAAAAAAAAAAGGTCAAAGGTGGGGCAACAGACAGGCTCAGTTGGTACAGCATGCAACTCTTGATCTTGAGGTCATGAGTTCAAGCCCCACATCGGGCATAGAGCCTACTTTAAAAAAAAATAAAATTTTTAAATGGGCAAAGGAGGGGCGCCTGGCTGGCTCAGTCAGAACATGTGACTTTTGATCTCGGGGTTGTGAGTTTGAGCCACGTTGGGTGTAGAGAGTACTTAAATAAATAAAACCTTAAAACAAAAACATGTTTTTTAAAAATAAATAAATAAAATACAAATGGGCAAAGGATCTGAATAGACCTTTCTCCAAAGAAAATATACATATGACCAATTAACAGGAAAAGATGCTCAACATCATTAACCATGAGGGGAATACTAGAAATACCACTTCATACTCACTAAGATGGCTATAATAGAAAAGACAAATAACAAGTATTGGCATGGATGTGGAGAAATTTGAACCCTCATACACTGCTTTTGGGATTATAAAATGGTGCTTTGGAAAACAGTGTGGCAGTTCTTCAGAAGGTTAAATATACAGTTACCATATGCCCCAGCAATTTCACTCCTAAATATAAATCCAAGAGAAATGGAAAGCTTATATCCACACAAAAACTTGCACATGACAGTTCACAGCAGCAAAACAACCCAAATGGCCTTCACTGATAGATAGATAGATAGATAGATAGATAGATAGATAAACAAAATATGGTATATCATACAATTGAATATTGTTCGGCCATAAAAAGGAATGAAGTACTGCTACGTGCTATTACATGGATGAAACTTAAAAATATTGAGTGAAAGAAGCCAATCACAAAATAGCATTTTATATTATTCCATTTACATAAATACATAAAGCTACAGGGATAGTGAGTTAGTGGTTTCCTAGGACTGGGGGAAAAGAGGCGTAACTGCTAATGGATACAGAGTTTTAGTGGTGGGGTAGGGATGAAGAGGAGATAATGAAAATGTTCTAAAACTGTGATGGTTGCACAACTCCGAATATACTACAAATTACTGAATTTACACTTTAAATGGGTGAATTGTATGTGAATTACATCTTAGGAAAGCTACTATTAAAAAAATTTATTTATTTATTTATTTATTTATTTATTTATTTATTTATTTATTTATTT